>NW_026623336.1:2011157-2015690 GCF_030028575.1 Malurus melanocephalus
CCCAGGATATGTTTGACTTTCTGGGCTGCAGGTGCAAACTGCCAGGGAATGTCAAGGTTCTCATCCACCATCATCCCCAAGTCCTTCTTCTCAAGGCTGTTCTTAATCCATTCTCAGCTCAGCCTGTATTTTAATATTATTAGTATATTATTAGCCTTCCCCAGAAGATGTGCTATATAAAGGAAACTTAAGAGAATGACCTTTTGTCAAAGAGATAAAGAACTGATATTCTGACAGTAAATATAATATGAAGACATAAACAGAAAATGACTTACAGATTAAAGTAAGTCCCAATCCTRGTGCAGGACCTTGTTCTTGRCCTCATTGAACTCCACAAGGCTCACACAGCCCCACCTCTCCAGCCTGCCCKGGTCCCTCTGGATGCCACCCCTTCCCCCAGAGTGTCAGCTGCACCCACAACTCGGTGTCATCTATGAAATTGTTGAGGATGCATCCTATCCCACTGCCCATGTCATCCAAAAGGATGTTAAAGAGCAGTGGTTGTCCTTTAATGTGTCAATCTCTTACATGTAAAATTTAATTTAAATGGTTACCTCCACAGTCACACAGCAGCCCCTCATGTTGGAYATGCCATGGTTTTGATAGAAAGAATAGTAGTGTAAGGGCATTTAAGTGCACAAATCCCTGGAACAAGAGCTGGGAACTCAATAGATCTTTCTGGTCTAAGTGGCCCACACAACTTGGCCCAAAAATTTGGGAAGTTAACAGAGGAATTTATCACATATGACTCTGAGGTTTTCAGTACCTGTGCATTTGCCTGAGTAGGTCTTGAGCTCCTTTTGGTCAAATTAGAGAAGCAAATTTCATGAGGTAGTTATCTCTACATTAAATATTTACTGGTGAATAATGTAAAAAAAAGGGTCGATGGAAGTTTCTGGCTCTGGGTAAGGGTCCAACGCTCCATGGCAGATTGTTTATCAGCAGATTCTGACTAATCAATGTTGGGTAGTTCTTCCTAATGTACACGAAAGATGTTGCAGTAAAAATGCATAATGAGATTATGTCTCACAGGAATAGGAAAAAAATAATTTTAAACTCTTGAATATAAGTACTTGAGATTTTCTAACTTGTTTGGAAGATTTCCTTCCAAATGAATTCCCTAAGGTAACAAGACGAATCTCCACCCGAATATTTCACTTACCATGTGAATTCTAAACCTATATTTGGTGTTTTAATCATTGCAGGATTTTTCAGTATTTTTATATTCTTATARTATAGAACACTGTATAGATTATAAAGATTCAAACAGGGATCGAGAATCCATTTAAACTTTATTTTATTTGCAATCTCTGTAGAGTTACCATAAATTCCAGATGATGTCTTTCAGTGTGGGAATTCTGTGGTTACCAATAGTGTTGAATTACCTGTTCTTAAAATTTTCTTGGTTTAGAAGTACATTTTTCTGATGTCTCTTTTCAGAAAACATTATTTATGAAAWAAAGGTCTTGTAACTTGAAAATGTACAGTACTGAGCTCAAAGAAATGAAGACATTTCCAACAAATCTGTATTTCTCCCTGCAAATTAATTCAACAGTTGTTCTTCTTTTTCCTAGATTGAACAATTCTTGAAAGCAAACATAAATGGAACTGTCCCATTTAAACCTTTTCATTTTGAAAATAAGCTGACTTTTTTTTTTTTTTTTTTTCACTTAGCAACACATCAGAACTAGGAAATGTTTCTAAAAGAGACAGACAAACACAGCAGTCAGAGAACAATAAAATTTTGCACTTACAGGTATAAAACTCCACATTATTTAATGCAGGCATGAAAATGTGACAGCCTATGCAGTCCTGCGTTCAAGAGGGGACAACAAAAAATGCATGCTGTAGGTATAATTAATGATGGTCTTCTTGGAAAATGTCTGTGCTGAAATGCCACGAGTTCCAGAGYTAATGAAATATTATCTATGAATTCCAGCCTTATTTAAAGCCAAGGTCAGAATCTCCTTTACAATTTGGGTTTTTTTCCCAAAACACCTGCACAGATCTATATCACATCATCTTATAAGGATGAAGCCAGTAMAAGAGAACAGCTGAGTGTCCTCTGCAGAACAGAGAATGTCCTTTGGTTATTGCATCGCAGGAGGTTATTTTGTTTCCGTACATGTTGGAGGGGATTAAGCACCAACAGGGAATTTGAAATTATCATAAATTGTTTTAACTCTTGTTGTCTCACTCTCTTTGAAATGTGTTTTTGGAATGGGAACAAGCCTGAGGTGAAAACAAACAAAAGTAGTCATGTTAAAACACAGAAATACTGATGCTCGATTAATTTAACTGGTTTTTTTTTTTTTGCATTTTATGCTGTAGAAAATTACTCTGTCTCTGAAGTGGGAATAACAGAAAATCACTATCTCTGTRCATTTCTGTAAGTGGTCTCTGTGTATATAAATAGTTTTGGATGTAGAAATAGCTGCTGGCAAACACCTAGCAGGAGAGAGGTGCTCGCCAAGAACTTTGTGTTTGGAAGTTTCCCAAGGACTGGCAGTCCTTGCAACTACAACTCCTGTTTAATCTGCGAGAACTGACAAAATCAGCACCCCGAGAGCTGCTCAATCTGCACAAGGYCACAGCTGGGCTGTGGAGCTCAGGCTGCACCCAAAGCCGGGGCAGCTGTGGAAAAGGCTGAAACGATGAATGGACAAGTGCAGGAACGAGGAGCATTGCAGGGCACTTTCTAAAAGATGAACAAGTCACTTGTGGCAAATCAATACAACACACCCCTTTTCTGAGAGGGCAGTCGCTGTTTTTAAATTGTGGCTGAGGTTTTTGAGACTGCACTTGAGCTGCCCTACAAATGGATAGCTGCAAGTAAATGTGTGTGAGTTTGAGCACCATGAACAAGCAGGTCGATGTGCTGTGTGATAATTTAGCTTTTATTAACAACAATTAGCTCTATTGGTCTAATATTGCCTCAATGAAGAAAAAAATTTAGGTTCCCAAATGAGGAAAAGGAAATTTACTGCAATCTTCACACCAAAGAGAGGCAAGAGGTAGTAGAGCAAGCGGATAAGGCTTCACCAGTGATGATGAGAGATATTGTGTTCTGCATGCAAATCTCCCTGTTAGCCATGCATGCTAGTCAGTAGAAAACTTCACATCAGAAAAGTCTGTAGCTTAATGTATGACACTTTATGGGGTGATCTGGAAAACCCAGAAAAGGAAAACACAAGCRAGCTTCTTCTGGTCTGCCTTCTTCTTGGACAGAAACAAGCTAGGAATGGCAGGCACAAAAAAATGTATTTATTTACCCAGATCCAAAATAATATGTAGATTTGTGAATTTGGACTTAATCTGCAACACCAAAAGTGTTCCCCGAATACGAAATTATATCTATATAGTGTTCTTTGAACACAATGCTGATTCCAGAATTTTCTTCCCTGCACAACTATACATAATCTCATAGTTTTTGATGAATGGAGTTGTGGGTGGTGAATGGAAAAACAGATTTAGGTTAATGGTAAAAAATCCAGGACACCTCCATTCACAAAACTTCAGTGATCCCAATAATGAGATGAAAATTAAACCACAGAATCACAGAATTGTTAAGGCTGCAAAAAACCTCTAAAACCATTGATTCCAAGCACTGTGTGAATCTTGACTTTAATGTTTTACTGATGAATGCTGTCCTAAGGCCCTGGGTACTACAAACAGTAGAACACCAGAAATAAAATAAATGTTACCATTTTGGAAGTTCTTTTGCTAACTCCTTCTATTTTATAGCTACTATGTATCTTAGAAAACATTAGTTGTTAAAAGTGTCTTTTGGTTTTTTTTTTTTTTTTTTTTTTTTAGTGACAAGCTGAGCTGGGAGTGATCATTGATGGAAAGCTTGTCCAAGGGTAACAATGAGTGATAAACCAGAGCTTTTGGCATGCTCAATAGAAACCTAAGGTACAATTCATATCTGGAGGAGCTGCTGTGCACAGTTTGATGCTTACATGACCCAACAATGACTCAGACTCAGCCAGTAATGGAGGCTGGCAGAGTTTGGAARGTGGCAACAGGAATTCAGCGTAATAGAACACGCTGATGACAACTTGAYGCAAAATTAAATGCCCTGGTGCTTGCATTGATATGATCCAAGAAACACCATTCAAAGGCACAAGCTGATCTCAACAATTCCCAGGTCTGGGCTGGTACAATCACTCAGTGGTGTCATTAGTGCTTGGCTCAAGGCTGTTTGCTCTTCACTGGAAATAATTCAACATTTGTAACCAGTAGAAAAATGCCTCAGCTTCTGGAAGAATGAAACTTCTCAAAGCATGCTGTTATGAATCAGGATTGTTTCAGCWCAGCTGGGCATTTAGAGTTCTCTGGTGTGTCCATTTCTGGCCTCGTTATCCTGATTATCTGTGTCTACTTGGCTCATTTATTTTATATAAATCTGTGTGCTTGTGATGAATAATCACTGATTATACAGAAATATTTCAGTGCACAAAATTTGGCCAATCAACTTTGTAAGGGTAAAAGACCATTTCAAAATGACTGTCATGTCACCAAACCATAGTT
>NW_026623336.1:2015740-2017236 GCF_030028575.1 Malurus melanocephalus
AAAAAAAAAAAAAAAAAAAAAAAAAAAAAAAAAAAAAAAAAAAAAAAAAAAAAAAAAAAAAAAAAAAAAAAAAAAAAAAAAAAAAAAAGACAGTTTCCTGTTATTTGAAATATCCACTTGTCAGAAGTTTCCCAAACGATGACCTACGTTCTTTGGTCAGATTTTTATGCTGTGCTCATGTGTCTGAGGGTTGACGGTGGTTTAGAGACAGGATGACTTACACAGGGCTCACCACATGGTTTCCACCCCCAGGTGTCTGTTCCACAGCAGGAACAGCTCAGTTGCTCATGTTATAGATGGTGAATCACTGCATGTCACAACTGCTGCAGTAAGAAAATCAATGCCATGTTGACTTTTGCTGGTTTGTACAGCACACAAGTGAAGGTTCTCCTTCATAATCAGCTTAGAAGACCCCAGAATGAAGCAGAACTATGTGAGAAAAGGTTTGGATGCATCTCTGGGTGACCTGTGTTGCTTGGCTGTGGTCAGTCAGGTGAATGTTGAATGGAATTTCCTACAAGAACACGATATCCAAATTCCCGGGTCCAGGATATCTATTTTTATTCCCTCTTCTCAAAAAATTACCTAGGAAAAATACCCACTGCTCCCACCACCAAAAACAAAGTACCTTCCCTCCATTTCAACAATAATTATTTGTTAATTTTGTCCTCAAGATAGTAATTAATAATTTAAAGCTGATATCCTAGACTATGAATAGTTCTCAACCCTTCAGTTTTTGAGTTCTGCTGAAGTTGTTTGTTTGTACGCCTCTTTGCTAAGAAGATTTGGGGAAAGATAACAAGTTATTAAATATTTAATGTAACTAAACCTTGGTCTTGCTTGGTAGATTTGGGTCAAAATGTCAATAAACTGAATTCCTACTGCATTTCTTAGTGGTAGTAAATCTCCACATTTTCGGAGATGCACAGTCTCCCTGCTTACCAGAATGAAGAGATAACTCAGCTCTTTCAGATGCAGCACTGAAGGGATTTACAATTATTCATAATGAAAGAATTATGTTCTTAATGGATTAAAAAAACCCTAGAATATACTGTTGTCATGATCCGAAGGGATACCTGGTCTGTGGGTGTGTAGAGATTGTGATGATGSGTTTGTAGGATTCCATAATGCACAAGAGCAAGGAGTTTTTTAACCTCTAAATTCCTATTGTTTATTACAAATTACCACAAATAGCACAAAAAAAATCACCTCCAGCAAGTATAATTATAATTAGAAAAGTAGATAAATATCTCTTTCTCAGACTGCCAGCAATCAATAATATACTGGTATTGTAATAATCAATTGGAGAAAGAATCACCGTTTTGGCCGCTTACATCAACAACTGCACAAAAAGCAAAAGTAAGCAGGTAAGGAAACCCCCAGAGCTTTTAATAAAATTTTATTTTAAAATGGAGGAGAAAAAGAAAGTTTGAAGAAGAAATTTTCTCTGAATGCAAGCATCCTATAGCTGCAGTTGATGCAGTCTTTTAAGAAAC
>NW_026623336.1:2018418-2020414 GCF_030028575.1 Malurus melanocephalus
AAACAATTTAGTGGGTAAATAGTTATGATCAAGGAGGGAGATAAACAGTAATAAATGGAGAGTTTGGGTGAGGTTAAATGATACTGTGATTTTGGTCAAATAAAACCTTATTTGGATTATCTGGTAACAGGCTCTTGATTCAAAGAAAGATATTTCATCTATTAAAAGTAGCATTTATCTAGATCTCAGGCACCAAACTGACAAATTTAAGGTGCTGTCTCTAGTCCATTGTTTAGATGACATATCTGCCTTCTCACAGTTTTCAAATTTCTGTTGCTGGGATAGGGGTGGTTTGGTGTCCCAGAAGTTGCCTTTTGTGTTCTTAAATTTCCTCTGCCTCTGTAAAATCAAGATTTGCTCCTCTTTGGAGTTATCCTGTCAGTCCAGTTACATTATTTCCAAATTGACTGGTAATCCTCTGTAACTTCTCAAGTCTGTATGATATCAAAACCTTGTCAAGAGAAGCCTGGTAGTGTTCCCAATGTGCATTTTTGCCATCTGGATAAATCCCTGAGTGACTTCATTCAAATCCCACAGCTCAGCATTCTTTGAACAGGAGATTGAACTAAAAACTGCCTAAGATCTTTTCAACCCTGATTACTCTGTAGGCACAAGGGTTCAGACACCTGTTCCAAATGATTTAAAATTAAATACCTGCAGGACGAACAAAACAATGTCCATGGATAACAGAATAAATATTTAGATTAAGTATTCAGCTGTGTTGTGGAAACTCCAATTCAGATCATGCAACTATTGCAAGAGGGTGTGAATTACCACAGGCCATTTGAAATAAGATCTTGCCTAGGACACACAACACAAAAACCTGTTCTTGGAACAGGAATTCACCCATTTTTCTAAGAAACCAGAATTCAAAATTGACAGCACCCATATTCTGTGTAAAAACTCTTGTTCCTGCAAAAGAAGTGGCATTTGCAACATGCTCAGCACTGATCAAAACTTTCCTTTTTTGAGTATAAGCCTATTCCCAAACTCCATCCATAAAAGGGTGAAGTCTTTCTGCATATGATCAGTTAGTATCCAATTTTAGGTCTCCATAACAAATCCATTTACTTATTCTGCAATATTCCCTTTGGGGAACATGGGTATTACCTAGCAAACCTATTTAAAAAAAAAACCTTACCTTTTCTGTCTTCTTTGCAGATGTATCTGCATTAAAAAGTCAACAATATCATAAAAAAGATATTAAAATATTGATTAAAGAGGCCCATAATTTTAATATAGCAAAAATTTTAGTTTCAAGCAAAGCAAAATAAATTTTAGACAATCATAAACTCTGGTAGAAGTAATTGAATATGAAAAGGAAGAATATTAACAGTTTCCTGATCAAACTGTTCAGGGTCACTGAGGATGAAGGTCTAATGGTTGATATTTACAGTGGAAGTGGAAGTAACACAGATCAGTAAGCTGATCAGAAAAAAACTATGAGCCCTAAGTTTATTTTATAGAAAAATCAACTTGAGTGCCTTCTCTACTTTCTAAAGCAGCAATCCAGGGACAGACGTTGCTTTGTGGAACCTTTGAGTGACCCAATAGCTGCCTTCACTACTGAATTCTATCTTTCCCAGCCAAAGGGAGGAAGGGGATTTGTCTGGCTGTAGTCTAAAGAACTGAGCAAAACAACCAAAGTAAGGTGTAAATTCAAAGTTGGATAATTAAGGTTGCTGTGGCTGTTGGTCAGTGATGTGGAGTGTTGTGGTGCTTAAGTGTTATAAATGGAGGAATAGGAAGTTATGAATTCACACATCCTCTGTCTGGCACAGTCTTTTCCACACTGCTCGAGAATATTGACTGCACAGAACTATTTCTCAGCTCTTTTCCTCAAGTTTCTGAGAGACATTACTCTTTTCAGATAAAAGGCTCTCTATAATAATCTGTAATACTTGCATTCAGCTGTCAGGGAAGGTGGTAAGATGCAGTAAGTGTGATTGTGGAAGAAAGACCTGGCCTCTCTGGTTTGTTTTTTTTTTTTTTTTTT
>NW_026623336.1:2021872-2033339 GCF_030028575.1 Malurus melanocephalus
GATTTGCCTTAGAGATAATTCTTTCCAACAACAAAATTATAAAGAGATGTGAACATTATTTTGCATCATCTCACTGCATTCTGAGGCATTTGGTGTGAGGTTATCTTTCCCAGGCTAAATGCTGCATGCTGAATGGAATATTTCAACCTGCACTCAAGCAAGAACAGAAATATTCAAATCTGACCRCTAGGACTGAGCACCATTTTTGTTCTCCTTTTGAATATTGTGCAACATTAAAATCATCCTACCACATCAATCAATGTGGTGGGCTTCATCCTRCCACAGCAATCAGTCAATGCCTGGTGAATTTTATTAGAAAATGTTGCTAAAAGCTTCCATTAGGGAGGACAACAGATAGGTTGAAACTTCTACACTGAGGATGAGCACTTCCCTGTTACCTCAGTTTTGGGATGTCGAATGAGTGTACTGTCAGTGTCACCAAATTTCAGTCTTTCACTTTTTTGTTCCATGATTTAAATCACACCTCAGAGAGAAATCATGCATTGTATTATTGTTCTTCTTGTTTTCATTGTTGCTGTTGTTAAATTTAAAAGAAAAAAAAACAAAACAAAACAAACAAAACCTGCTTCTGTCAACAAGGTTTTTGTGACATTTAACTGGTGAAATAGAATAATTCTGGAAAAGAACCACCACACCACCACCAATAACAAAAAAAAACCCAAGAAAAGATCTAGCATAACATAATGCAATTTGTTCCAAGCCCTAAGTAAGATTCAGCTGAATAGCACAGGACAGCCAGTGCATCGATCTTTTTGATCTCCATTAAAATAGGGGGAAATATTCCAGAGTTATTGGCTTGAAACTACTTGCAGCTGCACAGGCTCTGTGTGCCATACAGTTAATGCTGAGGTTAACYCATAAACAGAATTTGATACTCAAGRTGATGGCTTTTCAGAGACATTTGGATTGTGCAGTATAACCTCATTTTCACTGATATCCTTGAAAAAATGTTCCCAGAATATTTGTTCATCCAAGTGACTTAACTCGGCTGCATTTGTATACCAGCTGTGAGATCTGACTACCAAAGAAACATGAAAGATACAGATCAATGTGTTTAATAAAGATATCCCTGAGGGATAAAATGTTCCATGAACCCACAATTTTTCTATTTTTTTTTTTTTAAACTTGAGCAGTAAAGGGTGAATTTGCTATAAAAAAACAGATCTTTTTTAAAAATGCATTAAGCTACCTATGGGGGGAAAAAAAAGTGATACGTTCAGTTTTCATTTAAAATTTTATATATTGATAAATACAATAAGTTGAATGAAACTATTCTGGATACATTCCACAATARATATGTGATCAATGGGGATTTTGTTGGGAGCTGAGTCCTTCAATGGAACCAGTGCTTTAAATTTAATGTGAGGAGCAGACTCAAAAGGRTTAGTCCTGTAATGAGAACCTTTAGCACTTATCTTATTTTCTTGCTGGAAACATCAAAGATGTCCAAGTATTTTAYTCAAGCATGAGGAAATGATCCAGAAACGTATTTAAAATAATTTCAATATCTACTCACATCTATTCCCCTATGTAATAGCTTCATGTGCATTAGAAGGATAACAGTGTTTTAAATCACACTTTGTCACAAATTGTGATGCTATAAGATTTTATAACACAATATATGTCACATGATCGTTTCTATTACTTTCATCATGAAATACATTACACTCTCTGGATTGAAACACGATTTTGTAGCAAATCCTCTACATTGGAAAATGGCTATTCCCAGCACAGGCCACACAGACTTGCACTGTTTTGCAAACCCTTGATACCTTACAATTAAGAAAATACAGAGAAAGAAAGGGAAGGACAGAAATATCTGTCTATTTGAGGTGATTTAACAGTGGTGTGGACAGTCTTCTGGAACAACAGAGCATCTAACATGTTGTCAAGAAAATTATTCACTCTTATACATCGAAGGAATATTTGTTAGATTACATGAACTCAAAATATTACTTTCTTTTTTAGGTCCTTCTGATAGCTATAATTTTGCTTATAACTTCACYTCTGTTCTACTTTCTATTTTCTCCYTATTTTCCTGTGTTTCTGAATAATTTTGTCTGTCTGTGTTCTCTCCTAGTTTCCATTTTCAGATCCTGTCCTAGATGGGTCACAAACACAGACACATATTCCTCTGCTATCTGAGCAAGGCCAAAATTAAGCAACATAAATTTCCTGTGATTAGAATGAGTTTCCTTTACTTCAGGCCAGACCTCTTGAAGGCAATCAAAACCATTAAAATGAATCGATGTTAAGTTAATACTAAGGAAAAAGATTTTTTTTTTTTTTTTAAATCAAAACTCCCCACTGCCTTCTAACAACCTTTTGCATCCTTCTCCTGAATTTAGAGCATCTGTAGAGAATCAGCTATGATTCTTTAATTCACTGATACACAGGGGGTTGACTTAGTTCTATTCATGTTAAATAGTTATTTTCTCTGTCCAAGGAAATGACTGAGACTCATTTTACTCTTGGAGTGAAAATAACRCACAAGGGCATCAGAATGAGATCCCCCTACAAGTGCTAAATCCCAAATTGCTCCCCTAAGTCAAGAACAACACTTTTTAACAACTCCTCATTGCCTACCATTTTCCTAGCACAGATCTTCTGATCCCTTGTGACCAAGCAACCTGCAGGGCTCCAAACAAGCAGAAGGCTTGGCAGTGAGAGGGGCACTGCTGTGAGGTGCAGGATCACCACTGTGCTTGATGCCTCCTTTCAGCCTCTGCACTTTCTCTTGTTGCTATCTCCCACTGTGCCATATTTTGTCTTTAACATTTTTACACTAATCCTGCTATTTACATGCTGGTACAATCATGTGGAGTCCTGTTGAATCCCATGGGACCACGTTCCTCATGTTTAGTAATTGGCATTTTGATTCAAATTGATGTGGGACAACCACAAGGAAGTAATCCTGGCTCCAGTGACAGTGAGAAAAAAAGTGATGGGAATTTAACCATYGCATTTCATGGAGTCTAAATCCCTTCTCACCAGGTAAGAAGAATGATCTCAGGATTGCACACAGACATTCATATGCTCCTGGAGGACATCCAACTGGAAAGCAGCTTGTCAGAAAAGGAGCTGGGGGTTCTGGTAGACACCAAGCTGGATATGAGCCAGAAAGGTGCCCTTGCTGAGAAGGAGGTGAATGGAATCCTCTGCTGCATCAGACRAAGCATTGCCAGCAAGCTGAGGGAGGAGATGTCTGCCCTTTGTGCAGAGCTGCTGAGGCCACCCCTGGAGTGATTAAACCTGAGGATGGACAGGACCAAGTGCAAGGTCTGAACCTGGGTCAGAGCAACCCCTGGTACCAGTCCAGACCAGGGGATGAGAGGGGTGAGAGCAGCCCTGCCCAGAAGGATTTGGGGGTGCTGGTGTACAAAGGGCTGGATGTGAGCTGTCAATATTCACTTGAAGCCCAAAGAGCCAAACGTGTTCTGGGCTGTATCCAAAACCATGAGGACAGCAGGTCAGGGGAGGGGATTGTGCCCCTCTGCTCTACTCTGCTCTGGTCAGACCCCACTGCAGGGCTGCATCAGCTCTGGGCCCCAGCACAGGAAGGACATGGAGCTCTTGGAGCAAGTCCAGAGGGGAAGAAGATTCAAAGATTGGAGAACCTCTCCTATGAGGAAAGGCTGAGGAAACTGAG
Organism: Malurus melanocephalus; assembly: GCF_030028575.1. NCBI lineage: Eukaryota > Metazoa > Chordata > Aves > Passeriformes > Maluridae > Malurus > Malurus melanocephalus. The sequence continues at coordinate 2,025,543 of NW_026623336.1, forward strand.
ATTATTCAGCCTGGAGAACAGAAGGCTTTGAGGTGACCTAATTGCAGCTTTCCAGGGAGCCTAGAAGAAAAATGGAGAGGATCTGTTTACCAGGGCTTGGAGTGACAAGACAAGAGAGAATATTTCAGACTGAAAGAAAGTARGTTTACATTATATAATAGGAGGAAATTCTTTACTGTGAGGGTGCTGATGCACAAAACCATGTTCATTTCATCATTGGAAGAAAAAATATAAAATGAAAAGTAAAAAAAAAAATGTTGTTTAAAAACTCAACAGAATGGAAACTCCTTTCTTGAAAATCCCCCATGTCTTTAGCATCTCTAAACTCAGTAGTAAGTTTTGTTTTACTCTTTCCTATTAAAAGACTTCATTGTAAATCCTTCAGGCTGGAAGCTGGAGAAACCCATTTGTGGTCCAAAGCAAGTTCTGGATAAATCATAGGTTCCTTGGGCAGCAGCTTCCCTTCCTCATTGGGAATGCTGTGACATAAAGGATTTGACTTCTGCTTCCAATTAGTCTGGAGGGAAATGTTTGATACACTTCACAAGATGTGGGAGTATTTTTAGATCACAGACCTCCACCGTGGCAGCTGCCAGCACCTTTTGACAAAAAATTGGTAATATTTTGACATCTGCCATCTAGACAGACAGACAGGCAGCTGCATGATCCAAACACAATTTTGAGCTGTTGTGACACTTGCAGATAAGGGCATCAACAATGATTTGTGAGTTGATTCATATTCACTGAAATGATGACTGTGCCAGAGAACTGKTGATACGAGGAGATCTTTTCCCCCCTGTTACAAAGCACTCAGTTTTCTTTCCAGATTAATGCATTATCCTAAAMTTCTTTAGGCAGCAGTTCCAGAACATTCTGTAACTATGTTTAATGTGCAAGGAGAATGTATTCTGCCAGAGTGACAGCCCGAGGGAGGCCAGGCTGGCACAGATCCTTGTGCTGGGTCCAAGCAGGAGTGAGGTGCATTCCCATGGGCACAGGGGAGCACAGCCAACCTGGACACCTCCTGTGCACAAAAGTACCTGGATGATTCACAGGTCAGACACAGAGAACACCCTCATGAACCCTCAGCACCAACCCTCTCCTCCTGCTCTCCTTGCTGGATGAGCAGGGTGGGTGCCCACTGGGTGATAATTTAGAGATCTGAATCCATACAAGGTGGATCCCTCCAGCAGTGGAGCTCAGATATTCAGCTTTCCCAATAGCTGCCCTTCATTCCCAGCCTCTCCAGCTGGCACATGGATGTACAAAAATCATCAGGGAGAGTGGCTGACAGGGTGCTGACATTGTGCAGGTGGGATTTTGGTGAGCTGAGGGCTCCTGGGATGGTTCTGGCAGAGGATAGGGCATGGTCTGCCTGTGGAGAGGTGGGGTTGGACTCTTCTCCCAAGTAACAAGTGACAGGACAAAAGGAAATAGCCTCAAGTTACATCAGGGGAGGTTTAGATAAGATATAAGGAAATTTGTTTTCATTGAAAGGATTGTAAAACACCGGAGCAGAGTGCCCAGAGAAGTGGTGGAGTCACTATCCCTGGAAGTGTTCAAAAACCTTGAGGATGTGGCRCTTGAAGAGATGGTTTAATGGTGAAAGTTGTAATGGTGCTGGCTTGATAGTTGAACTCGATGACCTAAAATGTCTTTTCCAACCTCAATAATTCTGTGATCCTGTGATATTCAGTCYCTGTCCTTCATATCCTGGATCTCATTGAGGTTGAGGCGATTTCATGTTTTATACAGACTTATAGATAAGTCTGTCAGATGAATTATATGTATATCATGTTTCATACAGGCATGATTTTTATAGTGGGCATGAGGAGTATGCAGAAAGAAAGGTTTTTAAAGGACAGTGACATCTTATTATTTTTTTCTATACCTGCATTTTAACATTTTGTATTTTTTACTCCCCTGCTATTTGTAGCATATTTTTTTTCTTTGCAAATAAATATGACAGCATTTACTTGAGGAAATTTGACAGCCTAAGATATGCCAGAGGCAGGCATCACTGCAGGAAAGAGCATCATTTTTGAAATTTGAATATATTAGACARGCCAGAGTAGTCACAAAAGAAAATATACAAAGATGGAATGGGGTGAGATTTTTGGGATGCAGTGTGCGAGACGGCCTTAGAAACAACAAGGGAAGGGAAGAACAGGACTCACAGACGTATGCCAGCTCATCTTCTCTCCCATTAATCACTGACACCTTGGCATGAAGTGCTGCTGTTGTCTCCAAATCTCCYACAGCCTCCCGTCCTCCTGTTAAACACTCACCTCTTTTCCAGCTCACACTCTCCTTCCAACATGTTTTGTGAGTCACAGACCTGACTGAAAACAACTGGATTGGAAACAGTTTCCAGCAACTGGATTGGAGTGAGGAGTGAGAGCTGGGCAGAGGAGCTATGAAAATTATGTGTTGATCTCCAGAAACTAGTTTGACTCAAGAAATTAAGGGTACATAAAATGATCATGAACAAATTGTAGGACTTGGCAGATGTCAGTGCTGCCCTCATTCAGCTTGCTGCCTGTTGGATCAGACAGAGCAGCTCAGAAACTGTGAGAAACTGGGATGGTTCAGTTCTCTTGAAGGAAAATCACCCCCTTCAGTCGCTGTATTTGCATCCCCACTTCATGTTTCTCTCTCTTTCAGCAGATCTCTTTCTCCCAGCCCCAGAAGTTATCCTTTTCCTCATCTGAAACTTAACAAAAATTAAGCATTAAAATTAGGTGCATAATCTTATTGAAGCTCTGATCTTTTTGGTTTGTGGTTTTTTTTGGGTTTCAGTTTGTGGGGTTTTTTTGGTTTGTGTTTTTTTTTTTGGGGTTTTTTTTTTTTTTTTTTTTTTTTTTTTTTTTTTTTTTTTCATTTTACTCCCTTAAAAGCAGTTGGCAAAGTATATATAGAAATAAATTAAGGAAATAAAAGTAATATTCTTTAATAAATATTATCCAAGCTAGCTGGATGATTTGTATTGACTAAGTATGTTTCACMTTGATATAATATATATTAAAAAAAGGCAATAAAAATAAAGTAAATGGCACGAGGTACTTAATCCTRTATTACTTTTCAATTGTCTAAGGCTAGAGTGAGATTAACTATAAGAAATAAAATAGGCTGTTTTTTATTTTAAATAGATGTGGAAGGTTCCCTGCCTATGGCAGTGGAACTGGAACAGGGGATCCTTAAGATCCCTTCCAGGGCCACACTCTTCCATGATTCTATTATTCTATGTATTTATGTTATCGCCAAAAAATGCCCTGCTTTATACTAATAAACTTTGCTGTAGTTTTGTGTTTGTTTATGTTCCAGATAAATTAAAGACCATTTTGACAGGAGCTCAAAGTCTTCTGGCATTCACACGCTGTTAATTAATCACATACAGTGGCCAAAGAACATGGGGGATGAAATAATTTCATACCAATCACTACCCATTATTTAAGAACACTGACATGCTGCCTTATCTGTTCCATCAGACACTGCAGGGTGAGAGAGAGAAAGTTCATTCTGATATGTGTTGCAAGATCTGGTGAAAATCACTGGCACTGAGACCAGGACCATAGAAATAAAACAGCAGAAAAGCTTGCATTCCTCTTTATTGCAATCAATGGGGACTATAGCTATAAAACACCTGAGTTTTTATTAATTGGCATTTATATTTATTACTTTTATATTAATTTGTTGACTTTGTGGGCATGTCCCAAATATAAAGCATGGAAAACATGCATTCCTTGCTTTCACCATTAAAAATTTTTAAACTAAAGATTTGCTTGATTATTGGCTAGATTTTTTCCTAGATGAACTATTAACCTCTCAGCTTTCACAGGAGTTGTTGGAATTGATAGGATCTGGTTTGCCACCCACAGATCATGAGCCATTAGTATCAAAAAAGAACATATTTAAGGAGAGCTTGAGTGGAACTAGCAGTGATGTGTCTGGCATTTTGTAATCCTGCCATTGGCTAAACCCTCCRACAATGTATCACAAGTTTAATCATATTACAGCAGAAAGCAGAAAATGTCAGGAAATACTGAGATGGCTTAGCTGACAAATGGCAGACAGCTGGAGAAAGGGAGAGGGGATTTCACTTTTTAGTGGGTGCCCATCATCGTATAAACAAGAAATTCTCACAAAATTTGCCCTCATCACCTCTAATAAACAAACTATAGGGAGTTTGAATTCTGAAGATGAAACAGATATCAGGATGCAGAATCTGATTATTCAGTTTCSTGCTAAGAGCCATAGAATCACAGAATGTTTTGGGTAGAAAGGGACCTTAAAGATCATCRAGCTCCAACCACCCTGCCATGGACAGGGACACCTTCCACTGTCCCAGGTTGCTCCAAACCCCATCCAACCTGGCCTTGAACACTTTCAGGGATGGGGCAGCCACGGCTCTGAGCAACCCAKGCYAGGGYCTCACCTCCATCAGAGGGAAGAATTTCTTCCTAATACGATCTCCCAGCCTGTGCTGGTGTCAGCAGGTGCAGCATCTTGGTGCTGTTAAACCTCATGAGATTCCCATGGGAATGTTTTACACACAGTTACTCCTGAGAAGCTGATCTTCGTGAAAAGGCAACACTCATTGTTAAGAGGCACATGAGCTGCAAAATTCCCTGGGGAAGGATTTTCTTTTCTTCACTTCTCTTTTTTCATGGAGAGCAAAAAGGAAATTAAGAGTGAAAGAAACACAAAAGGACTCCATGTTCTTGTAAATGGATAGATTTTGGAAATGCCTGCTTTTTGATTCATCTCAGTACAGTTGAAAGAMGGTGCAATAAATGCTTTTCAGAGAATACTTAGAGCTGTCTTGCCAGATAATCACTGCTAGGCTTGACAGCAGCAAAAGTGCTGCACTTAATCAAATCCAGCKGGTACCTTGTCTCCAGTTGTCTCTGGTTTTGTATGTTCCTCTGACGCAATATTTTGAAGAAACTGTTAATGCCATGTAAAACAGGCTCTGTACTTGTGAACTTCACTGAAATATAATAACCTGGAATTGCCAGAGGAGCTGTAGATGCCGCATCCCTGGAACTGTCCAAGGACAGGCTGGATGGGGCTTTTATCAGATCTAGTGAAAGGTGTCCCTGTTCATGGCAGGGGGTTGTAACAGGAGGGTCTTTAAGGTCCCTTCCAACCCAAAAAACTCTATGATTCTATGATTTTATGATAACAGGTGAGGTGGACATGTTTAAAAAGTACAGCAGTTTCAGGGAACAATTATTAATGCTGCAGCTCTAGGAGGACCTAGTGGTGACATCCCATTATTTCTGGTAAAAAATGTCAATGATGCAACATTTAAAAAATGTGTAAAACCAAGATGGATGGCTTGGAAAAAGAGGGAAGCCATACACCATATTGCAGAACACTTGCAGATTTGYAGGTTGATGAACAAGGTCTTGGAATGAAGTATTAGAAACAACTTGTAAATTATGGAAGTAGCTAGCTGAATTGAGATTTCAAATTGCTGTTGTAGCAAAGGGGACTGGCTTGAACCCAGAATACATTAACTGAAAAACATCAAGCAGGAGCAGAGAAATAGTAGTGAGAKCATTCTGGAATTGATTTAATGTCTACATATTTAAAAAATGGCCAATCACAAAAGGCTTAAAAATAGCTTTGAAATTTCATTGATATTTAGGGAACTTGAGTTACAGGCAAATACTTTGAAAGCCTGAACTCTGCACTTCACCCATGAACACTCRACAATGAATTGAACATTTACAAAGTGAAATAAATGGGTGGGTGGATGAGCTAGAYCTGAAATTACACGAGCTAAAAGCCAGACACTTCCTTTTACCCAGAAAAAGATCGTGTTAGGGCAAGGAGGATTTCCCTTAGTTGAAGTCTTTAAATCAAGATTGGGTTATTTTGGTTTTTTTTTTCCATTTTAAAAATACATTTTATTTTAAGTAGACATTATAGACTCAGTGGAGAAATTGCTATTTCATATCATCAGAGATGAAAATGGAAGGTCGCCACAGTTCATTCTTGACTTAATTTATAGACCTGTATGGAATGAGGGGCCAGTGAGCAGCAGGATTTTGGCTGATGCAATGGTCAGTGTCAGTGACCCAGGCTCTTGCTGCTCACTGGTGAGCTGGTTGCACTAACTCACCCTTTGCAGACTGCAGCTCCCAGCAATCCCTCATTTCTATCTTCWGAGTAAAAACCGTGTATGAAACAGCAGAATGGGTGCCAGAAAGGATTTTTAATGTTTTTTGTAATGCTGTGGGATGAGGCTGAAGAGCTTCCCACATCACCACCATGGCAAAAATGTGCAGTCATTTTATATCAGTGATAAACATACTTGGGGAAATTGGCCAGGTGAGCACCGTAATCCCAGATCCAACTGCATGCTCCAGACATCTTTTTCTTCCAAACTCAACATCCACACAAATCCTCTGTGCCTTTTTTTTTTTTTCTGTGCCTTTTTTTTCCACTGGGAAGGAAACCTGTCCATTAAAGGGACTAGTGACAGGAAAAGAGGGAAAGAAAATCTCACCAAGAAAACAGAATCTAAAAATTCGAGTTTATAAAGATTCTATGATTACAAATCTCAGTCGAGGCTACACCGCCTCCACTTACCCTGCACTGTATTGTTCTTTAGGCTCAAAAAAATGGGAAAACTTGACTCTTCCTATCAAAGCTGAGAATATTTTTCCCCCTAGTGCAAGGAAAAGTAKCTAAGAAAGGAATTTCCAGCTTACAGAAATTCCATATGATAAATGCTGGAGGGATTCCTGGGTTAGCAAAAAGCTGTGTTTATGAATGTTTTGGCACACATAGCAAGAATAATGAAGTATTATCCTCATACTTCCATTTATTTGAATAATACAGATTGTACACAAACCAGTTTGGTGACCCTCAGTCTCCCACTCAAGCTGCTGCCGTGATTCATGATTCACTCAGACAAACATTCAGCATTAATGACACAACTTTAATTTAGACCCACTTTTCAAAGAGAGCATGCCTGCATCAGCATCCCCTGGGTGAACAATTTTGGGCTAAATTTGGGAGTCAAAGTTTCTGTGAGGTTACTGAAATGCAGACTGTTCCTGCAGCTGTCACAGAATTTGTAAAGGATTTGTAAATAATTTTGAGGGAAAATACCTATATTTCTAGTATTTTACTGAGTTCTTAAAAAGACACATTTCAAAAAAAAAAAAGAAACCAAAATACTAAAGCAAACCAGAGAACAATACCAAACCCTAAAATGAGGAACAGTTCTGCTCAATTATTTGCATAACAAGATTATATTGAAATATTCTCATGCAAGACATCATGTATTATATCCTGAGGGGAAGAAAAAAGTTGACAAATAAAAGGAGCACTTAATATTTTCAAATTATTTGATTTAAGAAATTATAAATTCTGCTATCAAACCCTCTGAAATTGTAAAAGTGATTCAAGGGGCCAGAAGTTGAAAAACATAATAAGAGGAATCAAAAATTTGGTGCACAGACCGAGTATTCTAGGAATAGTCAAGGTCACAAAGTTTTAAACTCTCCATGAAGAGGTGTATTTCATTACCTGGCTGTTTCACAAATTCAGCCACCTGAATAAGGTTTCATCTGGCAGCTGTTGCTCTGAACAGAAGTAGGAATTAATATGGAAAGCACCTGTTACAATGCTGGTGCCTTATGGAGCATCAATGGAGAATCTGAAACTAAAGACTTRAATCTCTCCTGTCTAATTTAGGACCTAAATGTTTTGCTTTCCCGTTACGATAATTGCTGTTGTCTTTTATTCTAGGGAAACACAGTGGAAAAAGACATTTATTAT
>NW_026623336.1:2033370-2063735 GCF_030028575.1 Malurus melanocephalus
CCCCCCCCGCAAATTAATAATGGTGAAAAAAAAAAAATCTCCTTAATATTATCTGAAGCCATGAAAGCTATTCTATGGTGAGGAATAAATTTCTGTCTCCAAAGTCTTGGCCCCGTGATTTGACCACATGAGCAAACAGCTCTGAGGTGAAGCTCTAAAACCACGATGAATAATTTGACATTCATCAAAGTGTTCAAATAACGAAATAATGYGAACCAGCCTGCAAAGTTCCTTATGGAAAATGCTCAGTAATACAAATTCTTTCTGAAAGAGATTCCTCATTATTAGGTGGACTACAAGATGCAYCCATGGATTTATAGAACTGTTGCTCTCCATTTTCCATATGCTGTCTGAAGATTMGGATGATGAACACGTTATGCAACAAGACAAAAATGTAGAGAGAAAAACAACAAGCTTTGGCTTTATCTGATAAGAACCACATTTTGGAGCCAGARCTTTGAAACTGGCTACCTATTGCTGTAGATATATTTTCCTTCTGAATTTAATTTCCTTTTCACATGCACTTCTACTTCCATAGTTTTGGGCATCTTATGAACAATATGATGTGCAATTTATTAGAACAGACACTTGATGCATATATTTGCAATAAATAGCCAGATTAGTTACTCATTACTCATTGGGAACAAGTTACATATATTTAAATTTCTTCCTGTAAAAAATGTGTTCTGAGTTGTTATAAAGAGTCAAAATGTTAAGCATTTGATCTTGTAAAAGTTCTACTATTTAAAACAAAACTTTGCTAAAAACTATGAAGCATGTTTTTAAAATGTAAAGTGTTATTTTTAATACATTYATATTCATGGTAAATTTAATTTTTACTTTCTTTGAGCTTTTTTTTTTATTTGGTACTCTTTTCTTAAGGGAATCACAATCTGTTCTGTTGGTTTTCATCCTGTTACAAATAAATGACATTTATTATCTCACCAATAAAATGTGTGATGATTCTTTATTATTRGCCATGAATAAATTTGGAAAGGAAATTAGATATTCTCTAACTATCACAGCTGTGAGGTCCTAAAAAGCTTTTCAGCAGGATAGGTGAGAATAAAAAGCTCTCTTGAATCTAAAACAGGCATTTATCAATGAAGTGAAGGGATTGAATATTGTGGTTCTCTGTGACAGCATTAAGACTGGTTTTGGTAATCCTGGAGTTCCTTTTGGTTCAGTTTTGGTAAAGTAATCTAAGTTTGTGAAACATTTCTAGAAGTCAAGAAACTATTTTCCTTACATATGTTTTCATTTATAACTGACAAAATGAAAAAAAAAAAAAACAAACCAAAAAAAAACCAACCTTATTTCTGTATTAAACAGAACATGTACATTTTAATATTATTAGACAATATTATTTTTTAATCCCTTCCAAAATAACATAACTAATTTATCCACATTTTATTTACTTATATAGATGACTGAGTTTCRCTTCCCTCAATTATAAGTTCTAGAAATTCAGGCTGTGTTTGTATCTCTGTYTTACTATTCCTTCAGCACAAATTATTGGGAAAGAAAAACTGTGTTCCAGTAAAGCCACAGTAATCTATAAAATCAAATGCAAATGTTCAAATTTTCTAGGCAACAGTTTTATATATTTTCCTGGATTTTTTTCTGTTGGACAGAAATACAGGGATGATTGAACAAACATTAAGTGAAACCTCTTCAATCTGCTTAGATTTTTTTACAAATGATTAAGAGGTCATTGAAAAAAATACCTTTAAAGGCTTTTCATTCCAGTCTTTTGCATTGTTAAAAATTGCTGAACTTAATGTAATTTATTTAGTTGCATTCAGCATATTATCGCACTGGACTAGTACTAATCATTTTATCACCTGTAGGTTGAGCATAGCAAACAGTTGGTGTTTTAAGGGCTGCAAAAACTCTTCAGGAAATCATAGRGAATAAGTAGATTTTTGTCCATGTGTGAAACTGTGCGGAGATGTCCTTGCAACATTCTATACACAACTATGTTCAAATCTAATTAAAAACTTCTAACCACAGAAGAAGTTTKCAACCATTGTGGGCAACATTTCCTGTGTGTCCACTGACAGGGTATCTTGATTAATGTCCACTATGAATGCCTCTTCTTGTAYTTTAATCCATTGTTTCTTCTTCTGTCTGTGGTAGATACAAGAATTGATTTATTCCCACTCTGTTTCTCACTGATGTTTTTAATAACTGAAGATTTTTCCCATTTAATTTGATTCACTTAGTTCATTCCTTAGAATGGATTATGAATTTCTGATCACTCCTGTTCTTATCCCTATTTTGTCCAGCCCTCTCACATTTTTCTTCAATGGTGACATCTCAGTCTAGACAGAATTCTGGCTTCTATGTGGAACAAAGGACTTTCTTCAAGATACCACCCACCTCTGTTTGCACACATTTACATACTTTTGCTTTTCTCTTGTGATACAGTTAATGTCTTCTGGACCCCAGGATGCAGCAGTCACAACTAAAAGTATAATTTAACTGTTTTAAAACAAAATAAGAAAAGAGAAAAATATAATTTGCCCAACAAATCACTATTTCAATATTTCACTGTTTTGATATTTTGAAATGTAATTTCTCTGAAGGCAAACTTTCTAGGGGAAAATTGAATTTCTATCTATTTCTGGTTCCCAATTTTCATGGGAGAAATCTTTATGTTCATATATGCTTGGATATGACGTTCATAAAAGAATCTAGTRCCCTGCTGAGTTTAAGCAGAACTCTCAACATCTCAGACACTGGGAAATGGGAACATTTCACCTTGTAACTCTGTGCAGTCACAAAGAACTGCAAAAGCATTAAATGGCCCAGAGACATAAAAACACATGCAACAAGTTTATTATGAAGTAATCATGAATACACTGATATATTCAGCTGAATATTTTAGAGATATTTTTAGAGCAGGATCAGCAATCTGGTGTTCAGTCTGACTCCTGTTTTGAGACATGATTCTGCCATTGTCACTGCCACCCACATACCCCTGACTGAGTTTTTGCATCAGATTGTCATTTCCCCCCCAGGGCAACGCTGCATGAACACAAGATGTGGCAGCACAACTTAGCTCAGGTTGGGGAACTYGTTGGCTGGAAAGAATGACACTTCTAGTTGAAGAAAAAACAATTCCAAATATTATGTGTATGAGCACTTTATAACTAATCTCATATRTATATCAGAACATTTACATTAATTTATAGTAAAATATTTTCACTTAGAAGAGTTTAAATAATTTTTTCTCCAGACTCTAAGTTGTTGCTTAAGGTGTTGCACTTAAATAGGAATTTTAACTCTCCCACTGAGCAACATCATTAAGAAAGAACATTAAGATCTCATTCACCGGCCAGTGATTTTCCCCAGAGATAGGTCAAATATTTCAGCATATGATGAAGGAGAATAAAAACCTTTACAGAAAAGGCATTGATTTATATTTGTGCCCCTCTCCCTATGTAAATACACACAGATTGTCTCATGGATATATATGATCTATTTAACTATTAAATATATCCTCTCTTTATCACATGTGTAAATGAAATAATGAAAGAATTTACCGAAAAGATTTGTGCCAGTTAGCTTTGTGATGTATGTTGCATTCATACAACATATGTAAATAATGGAAGGTATTTTTTTTTCTTCTTTTACTTTTTTTTTCCCTTCCACAACAAAATATAATGTCAAAACTTGAACTCTTCTGTTCCTTAAATGGCTCATCTCTCAAAATTTAAATTTTTGCCTAGATAGAAGAGATTAAGAATTTAGCAATTTAGCTAACAGTGCTGGTARTGATGGAGATGGGCCAGTGTCCATCACTAGCTGGTTTGAAGAAATAAATGAAAGCTTTAGATGAAATCTTTTACAGGATGAGTAAGACAGTAAAAACATCTTGTTGATGACTGGTTTTAGATATTTTAAAATAAAGGCTATCACAAGCTACATTGTGAAAAGCAGGTAACAAAATAACTGGAAATATCTGGTTGAAGGAGCTCATGAAGCCAGGGCTGTGGTGGAAAACTTGACCTGATGGTGGATATTGGGTGGGTGAACCCACCTGGACGTGGCTCTGTCTGACACAGGGGCAGCTCCTGGTCCCTCCTCACAGAATCCACCCCTGCAGCTCCTTCTCTACCAAAACATCCCCATGTAACCCAATACACCGTGCCAAATTAAGAAGAACTGACCTTTGACAAACATTTATGAGTCAGGTCTGAGTGGTGTTATGACTGAGCRACCCTCTCTCTAAAATAATGAGCCCCAAGTTGTAACTCAAAGTCCTGCTGTTTCAAGACAGCAAAAAGCTCTGCCATGTGTTCTAATCCKGTGGAGACATCCTCAGCAGAGGCTCTGGGTAGCTATCAGTGTGAAAAGGGTGACCATGAAGAACCTTTCTACATAGGAAAATGTTTTATTCCATAGAAATGGGTAGCTGTAAAGAAAATAGCTTTGGACTATGAAGGATATAGCTCCCCAGTAGTGTGACTTTGCTACAGGAATAGTTTGAGTAACACTTTGCACCACTGGATTGTGCAAAAGGTCCATCTGGGATGTTTTCAGATCAGGGAAAGTAAAAAGGACACAAAAACGTTTTATTCCACCCTCTGCAATTACCTTCCATGTGCAAGAACCTTTTATGAGTCCCAGAGCAATGGGAGAGGTTTAGTCAGCCTTTGATGTTATGAGAAGGGTGAGCTGATACCTTCCCCATTCCTAATCCCTCTCAGTAAAATTGTACAGTAAATCACCCTTTTACCCCAGAGTCTCATCTTTAGGAACAACCACAAGAGAGAGTAGGAAAACTGCTGGGAAATACCAATAACAAACATGAAAAAAAAACATATTGGCTTGGCTCTCTTCACAATGCAGTTTTATTTTCTCTCCTTGTGTAAAATGAACTATAATTTGCTATTTGTGTTCACAGCCTGCCCAGAAAGGTAAGCAGGATGTATAATGCAGATGAACCCTTATTCTGTTAAGCAACCTCACAAACCAGACGCTGGTGTATATCAGGGTAGCTCTTTCACATCCCAGGATTTATTCTCCATTCAATCAGTTGCAGAATATGGTCCTTAATTAGATTTTTTCCATTCTTTCAAAGGATTTGTCTTTCAACATCTATGATTCATTTATGCCTCTTTTTCTATTCCACCACTGATAAAAACTCCAGTGTTTGCTATCAGATATGTGCACTCAGTATTCCTTCAATTTCACCTGCATTTGAAATATTCATATGTGTGGATCGTAGCAGGTTTACCTGCCTGAGACACTGAATCAGAGGTTGAGAAATAGAGCAAGAACAGTGTAATCTTTTAAATTTTTGTCATAAATCCTTAGATGTGYGATTTCTTCCCCTGATTTCAATAATAAGATTATGATTTCAATCCTCACACATGGGCTCAAAGCGAAGAAAAAAGATGTTATATTTTACAAGATGTTCCATTTACAGCATGCAGACTATCATTCCCTATTTTCACATTACCAGAATCTCCTCATCTCCCAGTTCAGTATCACCAAGTGCAGCAGCTCTCATGTGAAGGTTTGGAAACCACAACACTACATGAGACATTAAATGAAAGACAACAAATGCACTTCAAGGTCATCAGGAAGAGCATTGCAGCAGCCAGGGAGGTGATCCTGCATCTCTGCTCAGCCCTAGAGAGGGGCATCTGGAGTGTTATGTGCGTTCTGGGCTCCTCAAGGCAGGAGAGACCTGAAGCTTCTGGAGTAGGGCCAGTRGAGGGTGACAAAGATGAGGAAGGGACTGGASCATTTTTCTTACAAGAAAAAGCTGAGGGAGCTGAGCCTGTTCAGCCTGAGGAAGAAACTACTGAGAGGGGTCTTTAGGCTCTATCAGGGATTGCAGGGAGGGGTCAGACATGGACCAGGCTCTGCTCCCAKTGTCCAGCAAAGGGACAAGAGGAACAGGCAGGAACTGATGCACAGGAAGTTCCACCTGAGTATGAGGAAGAACTYCTTTCCTGTGCAGTGAGCGAGCACTGAACAGGTTTCCCAGAGAGGGTGTGGGGTCTCCCTCACTGGACATATTCCAGARCCATYTGGACAMAACCCTGTCCCCTGTGCTCTGTGATGASCCTGCTTGATCAGGAAGGTTGGACCAGATGACCCCACTGTGGYCACTACAAACCTKACCCATTCTGTGATTCTGTGAAAAATAAAGGATTAAATTAGCTCATGGATAACTAAATAGCCATCAATGAAACCAAAAAAGCAGAAAGAAATGTTCCTCTCACTGGGCAGAAGGGGCAGAGCCTGGAATAGAAGGAAATCATGTGTGAGCCAGGCTTATGAAGCAATTGCTTTGCCCTTCAAGCATTTTAAAGGGTTTTGTGTTCATCAGAGGGTGAATTTTACATAGAGAAAAAAGCTGCATTTAATTTACTATCCATCCCATGCAAGCCACTGAGCTGAGTGCTTAATTTTGCGTTGCTATGTCTTTAAAATGTCGAACTTTGTTAAATGCAGGTTATGGATTAAAAGATCCGCCTTTTGGGTGGTTCAGCAGACAAGAACAGATATGTTAACATCTCCTTCCTCTCTATAGGGGATTGGTGCRTGTTTGGGGTTTATGTGACAAACATGATTTCTACTGAGTTTCTGCTTGGAGGGCAATCTGGTCTAGTGCTGCCAGGGGAAAGGTAACCCATGCAGAGAAAATTGGGAATTAGAGATGTGGGGTAGAGGAAAAAATCTTGATGGTATGAATGGAAAGTGGAAACCATCCAATAACTTTGTGAGACTGCTCACAACTAGAGGACTTGTCTCTGCTGACTTTGTCAATCTAGAATTTCAGTGACTGCTTGGAGGGAGCTCCAGCCACTTGAAGAGAKCTCTAGAGGATGACAGATTCCATGCTGAGACATTCTTGTGATATGGGTGGGATACATATGATCACTTAGAAGTTCCTCTTTTCTCATTCATTACAGAATTACTGCAATGATTGGGTAAATAACATTCTTCTTCCCTCTGTGCTGCTAAATAAAGATAGTTCTCTGCCTCTGAGTCATATTTGCACTAACAACCCATCTCAATGTTTAGTATTGGGTACTAGGCCTCCTCTAGAACCTCAGATTGCTTCTTTAGACTCATAATRAAACACAATTTTTGTCAATCTTTTTTTTTTCTTTTTTTCCCCCCAGTTAGGAGTGTCATAAATAATGTGACAGCTGTATAGCAAGCCCTCACAGTGGTGTTTTCACACTCCAGAGCTGACAGTGTGTGTTACAGCCCCGTGGGCATAGCAGATGGTGGTGTTTGAGAGTGCACGTCCTGATGGGACCGTGTTGGATGCAGCATAACACGTAAAGAGCCAAACCTGGTCCATCACTGACCTTCTGGGTCTTGTTTCTGGTTCCTGATAGATTCTGAACCAACTGAGCAGTGTTTGGCAGGGCAAGAGCTGGCATGTGATATTATTTCAGGATAAACACAGCCCAGAGCCTGAGYCCATGCCCTGGTGCTGTTTTATTTATTTAATCCACATTCAGCCCCAGGTGGCTGAAGATAAGTGAGATGTGCCATTCAGACTAACAAAAACCAAGGATGTAATTGTTCACCAACCATACCCAAAAAGGAAAGACAAACACTCAAACCCCTTCCTTGTGCTTATTCCTTGAAAAATGCAGAAGAAAAATACACAAAAATTAACTTTTGATTTTCAAATTTAATTTGCAGTTTTAAAGACTCCTAAGACTGGTTATTTTTCTAGGTTTGCACAGTGTTTATTTTTATTGGTGTTCAATGCATCAGGGTAAGGGGTTTTTTTACTATTGTTTCTTTTATCTCTTCAGACAGAACTATTCACTAACGTTTAACCAAAACGAAATGCAAATTTTCATGTGTGAGTTTTAATTAGACATTAAAATTTTTATTCTGTTTTCTAAACATACATCTCTCACACAAGCTTTGCATAGCYAATCTCAGGATTCAATTTGCAGGGTGGAATTAGAAAAACAGTAATAAACACAGTATTTTCTTCAGAGTTCCTTTTCCTTCTGAGGAAAGCATTGTTTTTATTCAGTTCCTATCAGGTTAGGCTGGACCATKTTCCCCCATGATGATAAAACCCTTTCACTGTGGCAGGACCCTGGTGACTGATGGTGCTGGGGGAGAGGGAGGTCATGGYTGTGCCTGACTCATCCTGCTCCCACTGATCAATGTGCCTTTATGGCAAATTTGCCAAAGGGAAACACACACAGAGGATCTGTCTCAGATGGAAATTGCCCCAATCCTCTTTGCCTTGTCAGACATGCTTGACTGATAACTTCAAACTTAAGGTGACAAACTCACTGCATTTATTTCATTGAGAAATATTGTGAAGGTGTTAGCAAACAGTGTTTGATACCTGTGATCTCAGCTGCCAGAAGGCCTGAAAATTGATTCTGGCTTTATTCAGAGACTTTACACCTAATCCCAACACTTGGGAAAGTAATGACAAATCTCAGGTAAGTGATTCAGAGGCTGCTGGTTGGGGGTTTTTGCCTTTAAAGAGTTTCTGGTTGGCTTGTTTTTCAGCAGGCCACTCAGGACCTCAAGTAATTAGGAAATAAACAGCCACTAACGTTTCAATTCTGTTGAGCTTCCTTAGAGCTGTGGTTTCCTGGTGTGGTAAGTTGTTACACTCTTAAATACAGGAAAATGTCGTGTCTCAAAATATGTCCTTGCTGTTTACCCATGCTTTTAACAGAAAAAAAAAAATAAAAGAATTACAGTTTCAGACAACAGTGATGCAGATGATCAAGTGGTTATCACTGTTCCACAGCTCCACGTTTTTTTAATAGCAGTAGTAGGGATTTTTCCCAATTTGCTCCAGCTCTGAACAGCAATAAAAGTGTGGTCTGTTTACTAACACAAGCATTTAATTTCTTCACAGTGTCATGATTACAAACCAAACACAGAACATTACACAACTGGTGACACTTAAATGTAAGTCAATTATGCAGGTTTAATGTATTATACACATAGCATCTGTACATGCAACAGCATGGGATTGAGAAGCACTTAAATAATTAAGTTAATGGGAAAGTACTGGGTAATTAAARGGCACTGAGGAGAACAAATGGAATTTGTTTAGTGAGCGGGTTTGTGGATTTTTGAAACAGGGGAACATGGCATCGGGTAGCAAAGCTATGGTCCACCTCTCAGCTCATGAATAGATAGCTGATGAGAATTTTCTTATCCTGGTGTTTCATTCTGGAATTGCTTTCAAGTCTTTTTACGGATTTTATTATGATTTTATACTTCAGTGGCATTGTCCCCAGTTCATAATAGAACCAAGGACAAAAAGAGACACAAAACTAATTTGGGATGGAAGGAAAATGTCCTAAAGTTCATTAAAAAGTGGCAGAATATAGATGGAAAATAATTTTTTCTGAAAATTAGTAGTTCCCTGCTGCTCTTATGRCCATAAAACTATGAGTATTTATGTTTCTTCTAATATAACCATCAATAAAATAGTTGATAATGATGTTATAAAAATTCACAGATCTGCTTTGTAAAGTAGGTATAAGAAGATGTGGTTTTCTYGTAACAGCAGATTTCTGACTCCCTTGAACCCCAAATCCTACCTGTTAAACATAATTATCCCTGGCACACTTCCCCCCACCCTGAGTAAGGCTGCTTTACAAACAAAAAGACAAAATTTATGTGCAATCAGAAGCTGCTGCAAGTCCCACATACCCTTTACATACTACAAATGTTATCCTTCCTGAGTGATAGGGAATCTTCATTAATGCAGCTTAACAAGGAGAAAAACTTTGTTACATGACTTGCTCATATTTTAGTCAGGAGAATAAATGGAGGGTTTAGAGTTCTCCAGGGGTTACATTAATAAAGTAAATGAAAAAGCAAAAGTCATCATTCCAAGGTCTTCTAGGAAACTGGTGAAAAGTTGACAAGGAGAAAGGAAAGTTCACTTAAAGTTTCCTCCCTGCTTTATTTTTTCTTTTTTTTTTTTTTTTTTTTTTTTTTTTTTTTTTTTTTTTTTTTTTTTTTTTTTTTTTTTTTTTTTTTTCCCCATAGCATATAATAAGACAGATCTCTACACTAATAGAGTTTTGTAATTTCTCCTTCTATCTTTCTAATAATTCTAGGATGTATTTCACTTGGTCTTGATTGAGTCCATTTAAGCACTTTACTAGTAGCTCCATATTAATCTGATCTCCTGAGATACTCAAAAAGTGACTGTCTGCTAAGGACACTGTATCATTCTTTAATGAGAAAAGAAATTAAGTATATCACAGCTTTGTCAGGAAGCTTTGTTATTTGACTTACAACCTTGCTCCAATTTAGATTACTTTAGATAAAGAAACYTGCTTTCACATTAACCACTACCATAACCTTGCTCAGATATGTGGTTACTTTTCCTTCTATGCAAACACAAATTCAGCTAAAATAAATATGCAATTATTCACTCATCTAAAGAGAACCACTATCATTTATTTAATGGAATGGGAAAACATACATGCAAGGCTGATCAAATATAATATTATGGTTTGGGGTTTCTTTTGCTTTTTTGTTGAAATATTTTTAGCTTCCATTAAATTTTGTGAAACAAAATGTGTGTTAAAATATAAATATACAAAATGCTGTATAGCAACATGTAGATATAAAAAGTAATAAAGATAAGGAGGTTCACATGCAGTTTGTGTTCATTCCTATTGTCAGAAAAACTGTGTCAACTTGTTCATCTCTTCCTTTACAAGACTCTTTAGCTTCAACATTACCTTCTTTCACCACAAAAACAGCAGAGAAAACCAATCAGCAAATGACATAGATTTTTTTTAGAACCAGATTCTACTAAAGTATTTAAATTAAAAGTTCATAACTATTCAGCACTGTTTTAACAGTGTTTTTAGAGAAATCAGAGTCAGCTTCGGCAGAATAATGTGGAAAACATCTGAAACATTTTCTTTCTTGCATGTTTACTATAAAAATCTAAAAAAACAACAAAAAATAATACTAAAAACCCAAACTCAAAAACAAATCCACAGAAAATATGATAAGGGGCTATAGTGATTTCACTTATCTGAAGTCAGATCACCCAGGAGAAGTTGTTGAAGAGAGCAACAAGAAACCTTTTGATTCAGACTACACAGGTACCATTATATACACCACAGAGCCTGCAGTGTTTAACTCCAGTCACAGCTTGTTTCCATGTCCTCTGGAAACAGGAATGACTTTAAAGGACTCTGGGATGACTTTAAAGATCTTTTGTAAATTAAACACTCTTAATTCATAGTCTTCTCTGGCAGCAATGCCAACTGCYGCAGAACAATCCACGTCCCTCCTGTGGTTAACACCTGCTAAACACTATTACTCTCAGCAATCATGTACATTCATCCAAAATGTTTGTGGGAAATAATCTCTAGGCTGTGCTGCACCCTGAGTGCTGGTTGGGAATTGATTGGGGCACTTGTTATTGAAGCAAGTCAAACTGTGCAAAGGGTTGCTCCACCAGTACCCATGAATGTTTCAGTGCCAAGGAAGAATTCCTGTCCTTCCCTAAGCAGAGCTGTAGCCTTGTCTTTTATGGACCTTCTTCTGGCAGTGGGCCAGCAGTACCCAAAAATGGAGATTATTCTGATGAAGGGACTTGTTGCTGTAAACTCTTTAAAGTAACACATATACATATTTATATTTATGAGTTGGACATGACTGCAGTTTCAGGGAAAAAAAAAAAAAAACAAAAACAAACAAGGCAGAGACTTTACTAATGGACTGATAGCAGATCTTGTTTACTCTGTCGGTCAGTTTGGATGACAGCAAAAACACTGAATAATATCATTTGAATTTGAATCCTGCTTGTTGATGAGCTTCAGCTGTTCCTGAATATATGACAGATGGACATGGCAAGTGGTTCATTCACTACATTGTGCCCCTCAAAGTTACCCAGAAGATTAGGAACCACTTTGTTCACTCTCATGATACTCATTTGAGCAATGGTTTCAGTAATTCAGAGAGAATCAATACTGTTTATTATTCTTTTGTAGGAATCTGGAGAACAACAGACTCATTTGTAGTTAAGATATCTTTCTTTCCTCTGACAGCACTGATGGATGATAATTTCAGAATTTTTCTTTCATTTAATATATAAGAAGCTCTGAAAGTTTTTAACTCCTGTCCTTTGCTTTCCACTGTTCACTGAATATTTCCTGATCCAGTAGATCCCAAGCATTCACTTTTCATCAAATTTTTCGTTCTCTTTGGAATGGTGCCATGGAAAGTTGTCCTTGATGACATTAATGATATCATTAAAAATCTACCTCAAAAGCAAACTGAGCACTGACCAATGAAATAGGTCTCAAATGAAGGCAAAATGTAGGTTTTGAACAATGTCCAATTCAAAACATCAAGCTAACCCTGTATTTGAAAAGGATGTGAGATTCAAAGATAATTACTYACCATCTCCCATGAGTAGATAAATCCTAGCCATTTCCTAAATTAAGTAACTAACTAGCTAGCTTCCCTAAATCCATTTCTCTCCCTTTTTACTGACATTCATGTCAGGAGCTGGACTTCAGTGATCATTTTCGGTTCCCTTTAACTCAGGTTATGACATATTTGTGTCATAGCATAGAATGTCACAGAATCACGGGAACATAAGAATGGTTTGGGTTGGAAAGGACCTTAAAGAATCAGCTAGATCCATGGACAGGAGCACCTTCCATTAGATCAGCTTTCTCAGAGCCCCATCTAGCCTTGCCTTGAACATTTCCCAGGATGGAGCATCCACAGCTCCTCTGGGCAATCTGTTCCAGTGCCTCCCCACCCTCACAGGAAAGAATTTCTTCATAATATCTAGTCTAAATCTACTGTCTTTCAGCTTGAAGCCATTGCCCCTTGTTCTGGCACTARCAACCCTTGAAAAAAATCTCTCTGTTTCTTGTAGGCTACCACCAGGAAAGCCAAAATTGGTTCACCCAAGAGCTTTTTCTTTTCCAGACTGAACCAACCCAAATTTCTCAACCTCTGCTAATATGGGAGCTGCTTCTTCCCTCAAATCATCTTGATTCCTCCTCTGGACTGATTCCAACAGGTCCTTCCAGAGCTGGACATGATCTCCAGGTGGGTCTCACCAGAGTGGAGCAGAGGGACAGAATCACCTYCCTTGGGAGAGGTTGTGTCCTCTCCCAACATCTTGTTCACTCCCAGTAAATTCAGTGTGGGGAAAAGTGAGAAACATGGACTTATTGCCTGGTGAGTAGTGCTCAGCAATAAATAAAACAAAACTGCTTTATTAGCATTTTTTTTGGTCATGAGAGTCAAACACAGGTCTGTACCAGCTGCTGTCCCAGTCAGACCCAGGTCAAAGACACCTGAAAGGCCAAGATACCATTTGAATTGCTCTTATATTCAGTTTTGAACCATGAAAAATTAAACATTACAAAAAACAGTGAAAATTTTTCTGACTGAAGGCTATTTCATTGAAATAAAACTCTTACTTAGATCCCCTAGATCCCTCTGTCTTTTGAATGGTCGATATACAGGCTCTGAAGGAGAAAACTTGCACTGCAGATGCACAATTAGATTACTGTGGAAGTTGTGTGAATGTTAAGTTAGTAATTCAATTTACAAAGAAACTTCAAGGAAGCAATAACAAGAACTAAAACAGCCATGCCCCAAAATGTGTCTGCATCTACCAAATGCAATTTTTGCTAAAGTAGTTTTGAATAAGATGGTCCTGCTTGGTGTGACACCATCTGCTGAATTTCCCTTGCTTATGTATTACTAAAGAGTAAGTGGCAACTTTGCATAATTTAAAATAAAACACTCAAATGGGGAAAAAACTTCTCAATTACAGTCATGAAAAGGATCAGGTGGGGCTCTTACTCGTCACACAGACCATTGCACAGCTGACTTCACATATGGGAAGACACTTAACCTTTAATATAGCCACTGTTTACACAGRCTCCAACAAAAATGGAAAAAAAAARTYCATCTTCAGCTGCTCATTAGTTGAAGTACTGGATTTTTCAATGCTTTTTTGAGGTTTCTGTTTGTCATGGAGGAAGGAAGAACAAGGGAAATTTAAGTGTATTTCCAAGAAATAACAGAATGTGTTTCACAGTATTTGGGAATATTGGTTTCTTCCTTACTTTTAGTATTTTCTATGCCAAATCAGAGTAGAAAAAGAAATCTGCTTGCTTCTACTGCTATTCTGACTGAATTTTTTCTCCCAATTATTCATGAATTTTAGATGATGGTAATTTCCATGACCTAGATTTTCAACAGATTTAGTTGAAAGTTGATTCATGAAAGGAAGATTTAGTACTGGTTAGAAGAAGAAACAGGGAGAGACTRATGCATGAGGACTGAAACAGATTCCTCTTTGCAAAGGAATATGATCYATATTCATGCTTGTTCAKGAAGCYTAGAAATAGAGGATTTGTGGGGYAGRAGGCAGGAGACAGGTGAACATTGGRTAKRAAACCCTAAAATTCCTTTTGTTATTTGCTAGGAGCTGAAATATTGCCACCTGAAGAAGTAAGAGCACAGGACTTCTGTTGATATTCTCTCAACTCAAATAAGGATCAGGTTGCGTTTAAGTTATTCCATTTTTGAGGAAAGACCAGTTATATTTGATGAAGTTTTCACTAAACACAACTCTCCATTGTTCTTCCTTGCCAAGAGCTCAGAACATAAAAAGAGTTTAACCCACAGAGATGCAGTTATGAGTACAACACAGTCACACAGGTTGGAAAACAATTTTGCTGAGACAAGGAGCACCAGGYTGCTGCCAAAATTATAGATACTGATGCAGAACCCAAAAACTCACCYGCGGTACTGTGTAACACAAAAATAAATCATCAGAAATCGGCCTCCTCAAATCAGRTAATGTATCTTCCAGGACTCCTTGAGCACCAGCTGCATCTTGCAGAAGAATATTTATCTCAATTAACACAAGTGCACCCTGAAGAAGCGTCACGTTGCTGTGCCATCAATCTGGAGAGAGCAGCAGCAGCTTAATGCTCCAGCACTCAGTGATGAGGCAAGATAAACAGCAGGCTACCCCACACACTGTGCAACTGCAGCTCTCCTGAATCCTAGATTTTAAATCCCTACAACCCCTTTGGGACTCCAGAGTTGATTGCAAAATTTATGAAAATTCAGGTAGTGGAGCCAGACGTTCAGGCTGACATCATGCAGGGGCTGGARCCTTCCCACAGAAATCAAGCAGCAGAGGTGATGCATCAAGCTCCAGCCCTGCTTGTGGGGTTCTCATTAGCAGCCAGGCGTTTTCATGTTTATTTATTTATTCTTTTTGAGYTGCTAGTGGACTTATCACAAGGGAGAAATCTGCTGGCATCGGGGAGTTAAAGGGAAATTTATTTTGAAAAACTGCTTTTTAAAAAGCTATTTTGTTTTAATGAGCAGCCCCAAACACCCAGAGCTCCTGTGTTACTGTGGAGATTAGAGCTTTTCCAAAGCATCCTAACCATGGAGGCGTCGATTCCCATACCAAGGGAACAAACATATTTTAAATGTCTGATTTCAAGATACATTTTCAGCAGTGACTTCCCCTCTGAGTCAAATTGGCTCATAGAGAGGGAAATGAGGATGATATCTCTCTATTATTATATAATTGACATACCCACACACACACMTATGTATATGTACAGACACACACWGATACTGTCTCTCTATGTACTGTCCCTCTACTCCATGAGCCAGGAACACATTGAGGGCACCAGAACAAGARGCACATTGACCTGTTSGAGTGAGTCCAGAGGGACACCAAGATGATCAGAGGGATAGAGCCCCTCTCCTRTGAGGAGAAGCAGAGAAAATTGGGATTTCCCAGCCTGGAAAAGAGAAGGCTTCAGGGTCACCTTATTGCAGCCTTCCAGTACCTGAAGGAAAYCTACAAGAGAKATGGAGAGGGACTTTTTACAGAAAGATGTGTCAGGGCAACAGGGAATGGCTTCAAAGAGAATGGCCATGAGAGARTAGGTTTAGATCAGATAATAGGAAGAARTTCTTTACTCAGAGRTTGGTGAGGCCCTGGCRCAWGTTACCCAGAGAAGCTGTGGCTGCCCCATCCCTGCCAGTGTTCAAGGCCAGGCTGGATGGAGCTCTGAGCAACCTGGTCTAGTGGAAGGTGTCCCTGCCCATCTGTCAGGGTGCCCGGATCTTAATGATCATGAAGGTCCCTTTCCAACCCAAACCATTCCATGATTTCTATGATTTTATGATTCTCTGATGCATACACCACACAAACATACATATCTCTGTATATATCTTTATTTTACTACAGGTATCTGTGACGGGAGACATTATTAGTATTAATTTTTTTATCCCAATGAGAATTAGGCAATGATGTCATTGTCACACAGAAATAAAGGCACAAAGGTTCCTGCAGCCCTGGGTCAACATTTTTCACATCATAAGCTGAAAGGTTCGATCTCTTGGCTATACCTTGCTGCAGTCATTTCCAGTGGGTTTGTGTTATCAGGCAAAGGAGTGGGGAGCTGAAGGTCAATTATTGATAACCTTCTGGAGGAGCTTTGTCTCCTCTGGACCCAGCCCAAAGCATAATTCAACCTTTGGGATAGAAAATACAGTTTGAGAGCACTTGTCAGAGAAAAGAGGTCTGAAAGAGGCYAAGCTTGAAAAGAAGCCTTGAAATAAAGTTAAGCTAGTGTTACTGGGAATTACTGGAGCTCCAAATGAGCTACGACTTTTTAAAATATAAAACTACAGTGGAAAGTAAATTTTTTAAGTTGCTGTCTGACTAAACTTGGAAATTCTTTTTTCCCCCACATTTAAGTTACTTTTGATCTGTATATTTTCCCATTGCAAATTATTCATGGAAATCAAAGAAAACCAAAGAATATCAGAAATGTATTTGTCTGCCTGTATGAGACATGATCTGCCTGGTAAGTGTAACTTGTAGATATAATGACAATGAACAAGACATTGCTGAAATACATATATGACTTAAAAATAAACAATGTGTCTGTCTGCCTGTCTGTTCCAAAAATAAATGACCAAGGGAAAGAAACAAACCACGGAAGGAACAAATGATAATCAATTCCCTTAAGCATTTTTCTCAGTCACCTGACRTCATGTATTAAATACAAAAAATAACTTCTCTGGGAAGAACTGTATGATAGCAAGCCTTCTGAAATATTCTAATTGAGAAAGAATGTAGAGCTAGAGAAAAAGAAAGAGTTAGARAGGGATCAGCCTTGCACAGATGAAAAGCCATAGCTTTGGAGAAGCTACCAGAAATCTTGGTGTTTCTCTGACACCTCATTTCACTTTTACTGTATATGGAAAAATCTTTACTATCACACTTCCCTCTCCTTCAKCTACCCTTGAAAATTCCACTTAAACTGAGGCTTAGCACTCCTCTGTGTCTGTTGTTTTCAAAAAACATATTCAAAGTGAACTGGTGTGTCTTATAGTAATCTGCAGAGTTCAGTCTTGGTGTTGTGGTGGTGTGCAGGGTTGGACAGATGTCTTATCAGCTCTGCAGATCTTTTCAAATGTTTGTCTCTAACGAGTAATTTTTTTCCGTTTGCACAAGCAAAACCATTACTCCATCTTACCACCTTGTTTTTCTTCTCTGCATCAGAGGGAACAGGCAGATCCACTTCTTTGCGTTTAGTCTAAAGGCACAATGACCATTATTCCAACTCAGATCTTAAATGGTCAGCATTTTTCTCTTGCCTTAGAAACATATAAAAACTTACTCACCATCATAGCCTTACAAACATACAAAACTAATATCTTTTTAGAGAGTCTCACAGAATATCCTCTGATTTGAAAAGTTACCCTTCTGTTCCTTGACAGAGTTAATGATAAAGAAACGGAGAAGACTGACTAAAAAGTGTTGTATAAGTTGAACTGAGCAGTTTTTACTTGTTTGTTTTTTTTAATAAAAAGATCATACTTTCTTGCAGCTATCTGACAAGCTGTGAGAAAAAAAAAAAAAAAAGTGCCATAACTCCCTGAGAAGAGGCCAGTTTCCTTTAATCCCACCTCAAAGGAGATTTCACTTAGTTTATTTCAGTAGTGTCCATCAGCTGAGGGGTCTCATAGGACAAAGAGCAGAATGTTTACACACTAAACAGACCTCTGAAGATTCAATTTACTTTTCTAAATAAAGGTGCCTGGTTGTGCTTGACACACTTATGGTATTGGCCACATCCATGCTGTCTGAGGGATATAACGAAGGAGTAGTGTTTCTCAGGGCTTGGTATTGGGACTGGCACTGTTTAACATCTTTGCTGGAGCTGTGGACTGTGGGATTGAATGTAGACTCAGTAAGTTTGCTGATGACATCAAGAGTGGTGCAGTCACACCCTGGAGGGAKGGATGGCATCCAGAGGGACCTGGACAGGCTGGAGAGGTGAGGCTGTGCAAACCTTATGGAGTTCAATAAGGCCAAGGGTGAGGTCCTACAGTGGGGCTTGGGCAACCTCAGGCATATGATCACGCTGGACAGAGAATGGATTGAGAACAGCCCTTTCAAGGAGGATTTTTGGRGGTGCTGGTGGAACAAGAGCATGACCCAGCAATGCACA
This sequence comes from Malurus melanocephalus, assembly GCF_030028575.1. NCBI lineage: Eukaryota > Metazoa > Chordata > Aves > Passeriformes > Maluridae > Malurus > Malurus melanocephalus. The sequence continues at coordinate 2,051,910 of NW_026623336.1, forward strand.
CTTGCAAGGCAGAAAAACAGCTCCATCCTGGGCTGCACCCAGAGCAGTGTGAGCAGAAGAACAGGAGATTCTGTCCCTCTGCTCCAATCTGGTGAAGTCTTCCAGTACCTAAAAGGGTTACAAGTGAGCTGGAGGGAGACTTTTGAAAAGGGCATGGAGTGATAGGACAAAGGGGAATGGTTTTAAATTGACAGACAGTAGGTTCAAATTAGATATTAGGAATATTTTTTTTACTGTGAAGTTGGTGAAGCACAGGCAGAGGCTGCCCAGAGAAGCTGTGGCTGCCTCATCCCTGGGACTGATGAAGGTCAGGTGGGATGRGGCTTGGAACAACTTGGTCTAGGGGAAGATGTTCCTGCCCATAGCTGGCAGGAATTGGATCTTTAAGGTCCCTTCCAACCTAAACCATTCTGGGATTCATGAAGCTCAGAGAGGACATGCACAATTAAAGTGTTGAAATCACTGGCATATTCTCATGTGAGTCTGCATCTCTACACATTTAACTGTAGCTCCCACATTTTACACTGTAAAATCCTTGTGGAAAGGATGCCTTCTTGCCTATTTTTGTGCAATAGCTAGAACAAGAAAGCTTAGCTCATTTCTGAAGTTGCTGGATACTTTTCCAGTAATAACAGCAGAAATCAACTGTATTCAATAATTAGTTTAGACTCTTGGGAACATRAAAGGTCCCAGACTCATGATACCCTCTCATTTTCTGACTGAAAATTAAATGAAAGCCTTATAAGAACAATTAAAATAAGCATTAGAAAAGGCAAATAAGGCAGTGCTCTCTGGCATAACTCAAAGATTAGTTACATTTTCCTGCATAACTGCTATCTTAGTGGAAAATACTGAATTGGAACTAGTGGTTTAAGATCTTAATTTGTCCTATAAAAAAAAACMTAACCAAAAGAAAGCCCACATACTTTTGAGAAACTGAAGACYTACTGTCTTCACTCCTTTTCTTCTTCCTTYCTCTTSTCTCTTCCTCTTCCCATCTGTCATTTTCCATATCACCACTTTAGAACAATGAAAACTGCTTTTCCAGTAGTGAGAGATGAGAACTTTTAACCGAATATTATCCTGTGTAGAGAAGTATGTCACAATTTTGCTGGTTGGAATGTGTACTGCAACTGGTTTCATGGATTCATTTACCTCCATCATCTGGAGATTTTAACTGAAGTGCTAATGAGCGCATAACAGRAGCATATTAATTAAGCACTAACCAYAGGSTTTGGCTCTGTGACAGCATTCACTAAAAAACACACATGGAATATAGGTCAAAGAAGCAAGATATAAGATTACTTCTGATTGCAAAAATAATATATTTGATATTAGTGGGGTATTGCATACGCAAATAATTACAGTAGACTCTAAGGAGTTCTGTTTCTATTCAGATCAGCAGTACTTGTTAATCCAAAGAATGCAAGTGCAGAGGAAGAGCTACAGACTGTTTTTTTTTTTTTTTTTTATGTGAAACATTTTCGGTTTACCTACCTGAGGTAGCAGTAAATGGTATTTTAATAATCTATGCATAAACTGAAAACTTTTTCCTAGAGGGCTTGCAATAAACAGTGCKGATATGCAGGTCCCCAATTAAATGTGGAGTTTACCTTTTCAACTCCTGCACATCTCYCTAATAATCTGAATTTCTGGAAGGTTTAATGTAGTTCATTAAACACTGCAGGAAACCCACAAACAAGAAATAAATGCCTTAGTAACAGTTTTTRTGTGGTTATAGGCAAAGTATCAACATAACTCAGTGAAGTATTTAATGGTTGATGTTGAAAATGCAGAAAATCACAGCCTTAGAATGGTTTGGGTTGAAAGCAGCCATTGAAGTTCATCTATTCAATTCCCTTGTCATGGGCAGGCATGACTCCCACTAGATCAGATTGATCAAACACCCATCCAATTTGCACTTGGCCCTGTTGAACTTGGTGAGGTTTATGATAGAGAATAACACACAGTGGAGCACCRGTATCTATTTGAGAAGTCTGTTCTTGAAGGACTTGACCTAGCAAAACTTTCAGAGCCCCAAAACATCATCTACAGCATGGTTAGGGTCTGTGTCACTCTTATGCAGTATAGTAAACATTCTCATTTATCAGTGCARTCATTATGAAAGGTGGGAAGAAAACTGCTTTTAAGGAGGGCACAAACRGGCACTGAATAATCCTCTCCACTATAAACTTCAGGAAAGGAAGAGTAATGTTCTGTAGTGACACCATTAGAGATAAGTGAAAGGTTTCCACTTATGGGCAAAGACCTTCTGAAGATTATCTTTTCACAGTAAAATACTGTAGGAGTTCATTGGAATCTTAGTTCTTGAAGAAAGAGAAAAGCAGGGTCATCCAGAGGAAAGCAAGGGAGAGGAAAGATGTGTCATCTATTTTCTAATGGATGACACAAAGTGAAGTGCTAAAAGGATGCAGTGAGAGATTCAGAGTGAGGACAAAATTTGTTGAAGGGTCTAAAAAGATGTAAGAAAGGTGCTGGTTCTGGAATTACATTACAGCATCCCWTTTCCTGTCGTTGCAGTTCTTAGATTCTAGTGGTAATTAATGTCACCTCCAGGTCGCAGAGCTCCACGACCGATTTCCATTTCCAAGCCCCAATGGGGAAGATCAGCACTATTAATCTATTCACTGTGAAAAGCCACAGAGAGATGGTGAAAACAAATACTGAAATACTCACAGATATTTTTGTCCAATTCTGGCATAACCCCGTAAGTTATTGTGTTATTCAATCTGAGATTAATATGCATTTATAGATCAAAAAGAAAAGCAATGTCTCTTTGCTCTTCCTCTTTTAAGGAATATTTTGAGAGCAGTAATTACTGCTTCTAAATGAGAGGAATAGGATCATACAGGCCATCTTGTCTCCTACCTCCCTGTTGACCCTTCTATCTTTATTTCTGTAKCACTCACAACAATGGCATCTAAACACAATTGGCAGCCAGAAAACTGGTACTGCTATTATGACTTTTCTAAACTCTTCTCCATCAGAAATGATGTGATATAACAAGAAAAGACTGATGGGTCATGTTGACACTTTGTGTTTTTTTTCTATTAACTTGAGCACCTGTTTCTGCCCCAGTTCCTGGCTCTGATTATTACAGCAGTGTCTGGAGTGCTCAGACAGAACTGGGGCAGACTTTAATGTGCCACACACTTGTGTGTACACACAATGTGTACAAACAAGTGGACAAAGACTGTGTGAAGAGTCTCATTGTGTTAAGCTCTAAGAAATGATGTCTTGTTCTGCTTTACATGTAGCTTCATGAAATGTAGAGACACTTAAAAGCTTCTGCACTGGCATCACACTTGAGAGAGAAGAATTCATCTTAGACCTCTTTGTTCCAGGCAGCACTTCAATAAAACTTCACYTCTTTCATCACTGGCTGGCTTGATGTCATCCCACATCCTAGATTTTGCCAATATGACTTTTATCTTGAGATGGGCAATGGGAAAATACACACTCCTGCACAGTTACTAGCAAATTATTGTGTGCATCAGCCTCCAACAGAAAAAAAAATGTAGAGATTTCCCACTGAGTTTGCCTCAAAATAATCGATAAGTTTAGATGAAGGGAATACTTTGTCCTTGCAGAACACAGGCAGAGTCAATAAAAAGAACTCTGAGGTTAGTTCCCTGGTCTTACTGACCCTCATTTGCAGGACCACAGGAAGTTTCAGCTTAGAAGTGACCTGAGGAAAACATTTAGTCCACCTCTTGATTAAAACATGGTCAGATGTGAGGTCAAACCAAGTTCTCAGAATTTTGTCTGCTCTGGTCTGGAAAATCTCCAAGAGTGGCCAACAGCACAAGTTGACTGAACAATCTGTTCTGATATTTGATGGTCTTTTGATAAAAAACCTTTTCCTAATATCCAGTCTGAACTTTTTTTTCCCCCCATGTATCCTTCTGAAGACAGGATCCTTTGAGAGATGCCAAGCCTAAAGTCATGGAAACAGCCTGGTGAAAAGCTTAAAAATTGTAATTCATTGGCTGTTGTGAAGATACTGATAAATGCTGAAAGAAAAAGAATGCTAGATTCCAAAATAGGAAATAGGAAGCAAGAATTGACAATATTGGAACATCTTGGATAGACACCAAGTGAGGATAAAGTAAAAAAAGAAAAAGTCACATTAGCAAGGTGCATTTAACTAAGGCAATTAAAAGTTATTTATCTTTGCAAAGAATATACAAAAAAAAAAAGCTGAAAAAATAATACCAGATATATTTCCAACTCTTTAAGAAAATTTTGATAGGACTAGCCAGGATTTTCTGTGAAGCACTCCAATACAATATAAATGGGTCAAATACTGCATCAGAGTAGTATCTATGAGTCTCCAAAGCTGAGATTGTTGTAGTTGACTCTTTAAAAAGGAATAKATCAGGTCTAATTGGATGGAAGTGACTGGATGGTTTAGTTTACCACTGCACTGTTGGTGCTCTGCCTGAGATTTTAAAAGCCAATTGGGAACTCAGAAAGACAGAGAAACAATTAGTAGGAGGTTTGTACTAAGAAACAGCTTCTTCTCTTTTCATTTTCCTGTCACAGAACTTTCCTTTATAAGTATTTATTCCCAGTTTAATTTTCCCTTGGCAGTGAGTGAAGTATTTATTTATAAGGTAGTATTCTTTGTAAACTTAGAAATAATATTTCATTTATGTGTAATTTTTGAGGCTTTTTTGGTGCRTGTATGTGTGTGAATAAATTAGTAAATTCAAATGGAATGCCATAACACTGAGAAATCATATTTTGTCCTATAGCAAGCAAGTGACTTCCTCATCTAAATCATATTTCCAAGGTGAAAACATGAGACCAGTAGTTAAACTGTTAGTCAAGAGACTGGGAAACTTTTTTTTTTWTWWTWWTWWTWWTTYYWAMCYTTKKTKSYKKTTKKTTTYCMWWWWAAMYTWRRWKRMMMMWHMMRGGGKKRWTTTWWTTTTTTTTTTCTWTATTTAGGTGACTAGTACTATTAAGTTAGTGAAGGAAAAGTTTTCTATAAAAATGCCTAAGTTATGGTGATGACTAGGTAAGGAAGTTGTCCAAATCCTAACAGTTTCCTTAGCAAAATGGGGAAGTGGTCATTGACTCAAACCTACCAGAGTTCAAGAAACGTTTGGATGCTTTMAGGAACATGGTGGGATTTTTGGGGCTTTCCTGTGCCGGGCCAGAAGTTGTACTGAGTGATCCTGGTGGGTCCTTTCCAACTCAGGATATCCTACAATTTTGTGAAAATCRGATACACACACAGCTTGGGACTGAACCGAGACTCAACATGGCRGAAAGAAAATGAAACATCAGGGTGTCTGTGCAACATGGTGGCACAACCTGGGCAAATTAATAATAACTCACACAAAGGGAGAGACAAGACACAATGAACTTGAACCCTGATAAAAGGCCAGACCTGATTGTRTGCTCACTGTACAGAAAGTTGGTGCCTGTAAAGCAGCCATGTAAACAAGTCCTTAAGCTTCCTGCAACAAATTATTCTCTTGAAATGCTATAYCCATCCGACTAAACTACTTAAACCGCAGACATAATTATTTTATAATTACTGTCTCCTTCRCAGGAGAAGCACTGCTAGCAAGAARTAGCAATGCTGTATTAAATAATGTTATGCTCTGATGAAATTGCAGATGCTGAGATGACTGTGGTTACTTGAATTTAAAAATAGCTTGGTTACTGCTGAAGGATGCAAGATCATAGTTAATCAAGAACTGCATGAATGAGCACCCCTGCTTCAGGTAACTGATACCCCGTAGTCTAAATACCTTAACACAACATACAGGTGAAAATATTTCTTGAGTATCTTCCACTTCTTTGTGAAATATGTTAATATTTTCAACCACACTTGACATTTTATTCCTATCCATAAATCTCCATCTCACATGTACACAATATCCCGAGAAATGTGAGAAAATATAAGTTAACAAAATCCTACTTCAAAATCATCCAGAACTGATAAATAAGTTGTAAAGTTATTGGTATGTGACCTTCTAGTTGCAAAATATAAGCTAACAACTGTGTGCATGAGCCATATAACAGCTCTCACACAGGAACAGATATCTCACTGTTACTAGTACTAGTGCAAAATAAACTTTWAAAGTATTTCTGCTTTCTAGTAGTTCAGATTGCTGCATGATTTGCCATATAGGTGATAATTAAATGTAAGTTTCCATATTTGGCATTTTTAGTAAAAAACACTGCTTTGCCTCCCTCTCTTTTCAAGATGGAAATCTGGCAGACCAAGGGAACATATTTGACTTCCCCTTCACCATTGGCCAAGACTGGCACACCTTTCCTTTCTTCTTCTCCAAAACCTGCAAAATCATTTYCTCGAGCAACACCACTTACCTACTACTCAACTGAGAAAACTGAATATCTGCAAGAAASGTTCACTTACACCTCCCCATGTGARTCCTGATGTTTCCCCAGAAATATTCAGGGCCAGGAGGGATGGGACCCTGAGAAACCTGATCTAGTGGAAGRTGTCCCTGCCTGTGGCAGGGCTGTTGGAAGTAGATGATCTCCAAGGTCCATTTCAACCCAAACCACTCTGTGATTCTGTGATGATCCACTGCAGTGCTGTTACACCCACATGGCCACCACCATACTGTCCCTTACACATTTCAAACTCTTGTCTCTGCTCATCCTGTTCCTTACACAATTGCTTTTGGGACAAAMTCTCATGACCTGTCACAATAAATTCTGTTATTTTCCACTTTGATAAAATCAAAACAATCACTGAGTCTGATTTTCAGTATCTTGTTTATCTTCCCTTCCATCTGCTCTGATGGATCCATTTTATCAGCTGAATTTTGGCAATGCAGCCATTCTGATTTTTCTTGTTCTTGTTTGTTTACACTGCTGTCTCTTGATCTGCTGTGATTGGTTTTAGCATATTTTTTTTTTTTAAATTTTACTTTTAATTTGGTTTCTGGGTATCAATTTAATATTTACAGCCAAAAAGATAAAAATCTTTCAATTTCTTTTATCTTGTTCAGATATAACCAATTTATCTAGTTCAATCAATTCATTCAATCAACTCATCTAGTTCAATTTATCTAGTTCTGATACAGTTCATTTTAATATCCTGGAAATCATGAGCCTGTGTTTCTCAGTGATCTGTCCTTTTCCATTGCTCTTCTCCTCAGGCCTGCTGCATAGACAATGTCTACTTCATTTTTTAATATTATTCCAATGTTAAAGCTTTCTTTTCTTTCACTTCTGCTCTCACATCCTGTCTGGCACAGTTCCTACCTCTCTCTGTTCCACTTTATTGTGGAGCCACCTATTTCTCTGCCACTTTGCTGGTGACACTTGACACAATTGCACATCCTGTAATCCTTATTTCAGGTCATGTAAGGCCTGTGCCACATTAAAAATGAAGTAGAAAGAAGGTCCATGGACACACCAAAAGAACTAATGTAAGTCTCTCAAAAACATAATCCATACCTAGTTAATGAGATTTGGCTGTGATCTGTCATGGCATTCTGGCAGTGCCTGACCTACAGCATCATAGGGCTGGAAAGCATCCATTGGACCTAATTTCTCAGGGTGAGTTCAGATTTATTCTGCCTGTGTGACTTGCATGCAGAGATGTGGACATATGGGACAGGAAAGAGGTCAGATTGCTGCAGGCTGGTGATGTGGGAGCTACAGGTAGAACAATAAGGAAATGGGAAAAATCAGGCAGGAGTATGCACTGGGTGTTTAGTGCAGGAGGTTTGACAGGTCTGAAATGTGGCATCTGACCCTGAGAGGTTCCTGTGTCCCACTGCACAGCTCAGGAGGAGGAAGGGGTTTTCTGCCACACAGAACCAGACTCTGAGTGATGGAGGAGAGCACAAGGTTGCTCACAACTGTCAGCAAAGGTTTCTTCTGACACCTGAACACTCCTCAGAGCTTTGTTGTCTGGGGAGTGACCTCCTATCAAGGCTCAGATCTCGAGGTAAGCAGATAGAGGATTAAAAAGTGCCAGAAAGAGTCAGAAGCCAGGCAGAGTGTGAAGGACTCCTGCAGGGTTACGCAGGAAGGTACAATGGGACTATAATTAGCTTGATGATTGAAATGAAGGAACAGACCATAGAATTACAACAGATGAGATGTGTAGAGGAAGGTTATATCTCAGGAAAAACTCTACATGGCTTGCTCTTAGAATGCTTTCCTTTGCATTAAAGGAAAAGATCTCTTGAGGAAGTAAAATAGATTAGAATAGACTATTCACAAGGAGTCAAAATATAACATGATCACAGTGCCAGCTACTACAAAGTGAAGAGAATTAGAGTGATGAAATGTTGCATGTATTTAATAATGATTTGGGTGCAGTGACTAAATCCATCAAAATCCACTTTATTTCTTTCCAATAGCATGCAAGCTAATCTGAATTTCCTGGAGCCAGGATATATCACTGTTCTATATTTAAGTATTTTCATGATTTTCACTCTGAATATACTGTTTAGCAATTGATGATCCTTTTTCCCCTTGTTTTATTTTGACCTCTTTAATTTTTAATTTTTATTTTTTTTTTATTTTTTTCCCTGAGATGCTCTTTTAATTCCTTGTAAGTGCACTGCAAACATGAATCATAGGATCATAGAGTGGCTTGGGTGGGAAAGGACCTTTAAAGATGGCTGAATTCCAGCCCTCTGCCACAGGAAGAGACATCTTTCACTAGACCAGGCTGCTCAAAGCCCAGTCCTACCCAGTCTTGGGAAATTCCAGGTGTAAGGCATCCACAAATACTCTAGGCAACCTGTTCCAGTGTCTCATCACACTCACTGGAAATAATTTCTTTCTACTRTCTAATGAACATGGGTCTCATCTCTTTAAATACCACTGCTTARACTATTATTAGATTGTGCTACATTCACCTATAATATAAAATTAAATGTCTAGGTTTGAGTGTGGTTATAGTGTTAATTATAATATAACTGAAAAGAGGGAAATTAGATGTTTTGGTTTCAAAAACCTCAGTGGAAAATGGTGTTTTAACACTAGTTATATGAAGCTCTGCACACCAGGTAAASAGTGCTGAGTGTATGTGGTTGAAATTGCAGCATTCTGCTGCCAGTGTTACAAATTCTTTCAAACTCAATATGTCAGTTGGATCATGCACTGCTTTTTTAGTGCGAGGATCTTCTTTAGAATCACAAAATCATTAAGGCTAGAAAAGACCTTTAAAATTGAGTCCAGCCATTTACAGAACACCATCAYGTTCACCACTAAACCATGTCCCCAGCTGCCAAAACCACACAGGTTTTAAACAATTCCAGGGATGGTGATTCTACCCCTGCCCTGCACAGCCTATTCCAATCTGTCCAGATTCATCTGCAGATCCTTCCTACCCTCAAGYAGATCARCAGTCTTTCCMAAAGSAAATGGGGATGGGAAGGAGTTTGRAAGCTGSACATAYCAGTGAAGATGGTCAGCACTGCYGCCCARAARGTACCTGYAGAGSACAATGGTAATTTAGGGAGGGCAGGGGACACTCTGCACATCTGGGGTGTGACTCAGCTGCTGACACAGGGACACTTCTGTGTCTGAGATGGTCTGGGGTGCAGGGGACATTCACACCTGGTCACCAGCAGGACCCATGGGGCGTGTGCTATAATCTCTGGAGGTTAGGCAGGGTGTGCAARCATCTTAAACCACACAAGACATTTAAAWGTCAACAACTGACCTAAACYCCTTGAGTTTTCTRWAYCTTTATTTCTGTGGCAGTTCTAACYCCTGACTGCCATAGTCTATRCCCTCTTCCTATGGATCATACTCTTGGCTCTTTATCCCATTCATTTCTCTCCTTTCTTGTTTTAGCTGAACTCTGAGTAAAGACAGCGCATTAATCTTACAGGAAGATACTTTTTAATTTTTTTTTTTTTTTTTTTTCTGGACTGTAAAACCACAAGACCTTTACAGAAAGTCTTGTAAGGAACAAGGTGAAAATGTACAGATGGCAGGGGAAATGCAATGACCAGCAGAGAGGCTGCCATAGAAACATAGCCTGAGGCTAACAAAAGACAAATCTTACCAGTACATATTTAATAAAAGTTTGAAAGAAAGCAGGAAAATATGCTATGAGAAACATAATTCTTGTTGGTCAACATGATAACAAAGAATCTGTTGCTTATTTCTGTACATGGCTTGTCACTCTGTCACTGCAAGTGTTGGCATATTTGTAAAGTGCTTAATTCYGCTGGTCTAAACTTCATCCAGATTACAGTAATTAGCTTAGAAGACTGCTCAAAGGAGAATATGGACACACAGCCACATAATTTATTCACCGTACTTACCTCTACATATTGTGTCAATAATTTCTAATGTGCCAATTTAGAGTCACAATGTGACACAGGAATCCTTGCTTTATTAATATCAAGTATCCACTTGTGTGGAAACAACAAATAAGAGGAAAAAAAAATTAGCTGGCTTTTTTTTTCTGCAATCAAAGTATACCTTTTATCTTGCCAACAAAGTTTGTAATAATCTGATATTTGAAAATAGATTCTACAAATAATCAAAATCATCCAAATCAGGATTTACTTGGACAGCCACACYATACCTTAAATCTGGGTCATTTTTTTTCTTTACGTAATGGTATACTTTGCAAATACAATTGTTTGAAATAGATCTCACTCATTTAATTTACAAATCACAATGTATTGATGTGTTTACATTTTTCTTTGAAATGGTACAATTGCACAGTGTATAACTTCTTTCTGAAAGGAAAATGATGCTTTAAAATATTTGGGAATGTTATTTTTAGTCAGTCACCCAGTAACACAAGATATTAAAGCCAGCTACCATATTCTGAGAATTGAGTAGATCAAACAATACAAAGAGCTTAAGATCTAATCATATATACCTAGTCAATCCCCCAAAAAGAAGCTGAATACTAATTTTCTTGGTGCATAACATGTCCTTTATCCTCACTAGCAACCTTGAGATCAAGAATGGATGTGCTTATTCTGACAGAAGATTAGAATTGTGTCCTTGTGACATAGTAGAAAAAKCTTCATTCTGTCAGAAATGTGAGATTCAGAGCAACTGTCTTTGAGAAGAAAYACAAAGAGGCAGCTCAAATATTTTAGATTTCAGAAAGACGTTTTTTCCAGAAATAGAAATCCCAAGATCCTGAATGAGAGATCCTACCAGAAGGTTACTTAAGTTTAATGTGTTGGAGTTATCAGAATCATGAATGGGAATGAAAATGAGCAAACAGTGTCTCATGGAACAGAACTACTGCTAATGCTGGAGTGAAAAATCTGGATGATTGTATGGGTCTCTCACCATAAGAACAGAGTGATACCATTATAYTGATGTGTTGGTTTTGCTTGGCCCAGTTTTAGGGGGKTGGGGGCAAAAATGATAGCTCTTGTGAGAAGCTTCTTCTACCATGTCCAGCAGAGCTAATTGTTGTTGGCTCTGAGGATGATGGACATGCCACTGACCAAACCTGGGCCAATTGGAGATGGTGGTTACGCCTCTGTGAAAACTTATTTAAGAAGAAATCAAAACAAAGGGGGAGACAGAGTAGTTTTGCCAGAGGAGGAGGCTGAGAAATATGTGAAGGATGCAGACACCAAGGTCAGTGCACCCACCAAGGAGGGGGAGGAGATGCTCCAGGGGCCAGAGCTGGGATTCCTTTGCAGGCTGTGGTGACCATGGTGGAGCAGGCTGTCCCCTGCAGCCCATGATGACCATGGTGGATCAGGCTGTCCCCCTGCAGCCCATGGTGACCATGGTGGAGCAGGCTGTCCCCTGCAGCCCATGGTGACCATGGTGGAGCAGGCTGTCCCCTGCAGCCCATGGTGA
>NW_026623336.1:2064818-2088908 GCF_030028575.1 Malurus melanocephalus
CAGGAAGAAAATAATTGGTGTGCTGAACATCCTGTGTATTTGTACATTGACATGAGAAATATGAAGATAAATAAAGAAATTTGAAAGCTTTAATATGTAAACATAGATGCAATTTATTTATTGCAGCAGAGCTTTGAGGCAATTACATATGACTGCGCTGTGAACAGGAAATGACTGAGGGTCATTCAGAAAGAAAATAAAAATGAATTTAAAAGAAAGAGGAAAAGAGAAATAGTAAGTGCCACAGCCCTGTGCATCAAGATTGTCTGTCATTAGTAGTGTTTGATAACTTTCAGCTATAATTCCAGAAAAAATACGTTAAAGGGAGGTGACTTTAAGGAGTTTTGACATTTCTTTCATAAAAGATGAAGCAGATACATTAGCAAACAATTCCATTGCACATGAAGAGCAGTATTTCAATGAAGCAGAAAACTGGTTAAAGCTTGGACTCAGATACAAAAAGAAACAAGAAATAGAAACTGAGATTAATAAAAATGAACACAAATATATTAAAAAAAAATAAATAAAACAACAAGAACATGTAGACAAAAAGGTAGAAAGACCAGAAAGAAATATGGAGTGCAATGCTGAAGAGGCATCAAGGGTAACAAGAAATCATTCTTTGAGTAGTAAGTGAAACATCATKGAAAATCTTGATCTGATACTCAAGTTCTCGTCGTTCTTAAGTTTTTCTGTAAAAGGTCAATGACTAACAGATGTCTGGAAGTACTAATGTAGTGATAMAAGGATAAGATTTCTGAGCTTTCTACTATGAGTAAGGAAAACAGAAATGAAAAATAAATTGTAAACACTTGATAAATTTCCAGTTAAAATAATATCACATTTTTAGTAACTATATCTACTTWAATAACTGAAGGGCTAAACCAGTAGCAACCAACAAAAACAAATTATGTGATTACATCAAACCACTGTAATTTTCCTCCAAGACAGAATTACAGGCCTTCTGAATAAAGATGGTAAAAGTAWATTGTGAAAAACAATTTGTTTTAGAAAGGTTTATGTCATGCTCCGTGATGATTCTAACAAACYAGGAATGGAAATATAAAAATATGGAACCACTACCACATAAGTCTGAAAACCATTTAAACAAAGAAGTTATCAGTTTCAAAAGAGAAAAAATAGATTTGTGGAGCCTTGCAAAAAGCTGACATGTAAATGATCAATGATTKATTAACTGTGAAAGCAACTAAAAAAGTTTATTTTTTTCAGTTTCCTGATCATATGAACCTGAGAGAGGAAACACATAGACTAAAYGAAATTAATAGAAAAGAAAGTAAACTTGAAAATTGGTAAAAAAAATATTGCAAAAAGAAATTATTGGATAAGGTTAGGTGAGCAGAGACAGTGTGAGTTGTTAAAACTGAAGAAAACAGTCAACTACACAATTACAGGATAGAGTACGACAGCAGATCTGTAGAAAAGGTATCTGGCAATTAGAGAACAATATTGGTCAATTATGAGCCCAAAAGAATGTAGGGTGAAAATATAAAACTTTATTTTGTATAGCACCAAAACCAAAAGCCTCTAGAAGATGTGAATCCATTCCATCTTGTCCAGATTTAGTAATGTGTTAGGGATGATGGAACTTCAGGTTTTGGACCTAGATGTGTGCAGTTATTAAATATTAACCATGGGAACTGTGACAAGAATAAACATGAGCTTGGAATGCAAGAAGACTGAACAGCTTCTTCAATTACTGAAATTAAAATTTTCTGATGCTCCACTGACTGCAATGGGCTCTTAAATCTTGTTCAGAAGAAGACATCTGCACTCTGGACACCCAAATACAGGCGTAGGAAGTTTTGATGTGAATTGCTGTACAGCAAAATTCTTTCCAATATAGGACTGGGGTTGATTGCTTGGAAAGTGTGAGGTCCTTAAACAGGGTTGGAAAATCCTGTGTCAGGAATGAAGTTGGTGTGTAACTAATCATGCTTCAGGGCAAAGAAGAGAAATAAATGGTCTTTTAAACCCCTCTGGGAAACTGAGACTCAGAGCCTGAAGCCATTCRTGCATTTTGCTACCTACATCAAGTGCTCCTGAAATTCAGCATAGTCACTGAATTAAAACCAGACATAACCCTGGGATCTCTGAATGACTGCTGTCTCAGACCTCCTCTCCTCCTTTGACTAAATAGAAGGAGCACTGGGAAATCAGYCAGTCCATAGGTTCAGCAGGGTAAAGCCATGGCCTGGAGGAAGCTGAATGACACCAAATCTCCTTTTGCTCAGCAATATTAACAATTCCATGGGTGTAGATATAGAAGTGGGAGACTGCACACCCTCTGATTTAATTCTCTGCATCATTTTTGCTGCCTAGTGTCCAACTCTGCTACAAGGACTCAGTGTGACTCTCGGTAATTATGCAAATGCTCTTTTATTTCTACTGAAAAGTTAACAATCTGCTAAAATGGAGCTCTTTAARTAGGACTCCCAGCTCCTGCTTCATTCCACAATGTTAATTGTAAAATGCATTTAAAATCACTCTGCATCCAAATTTTTATCCCTGGAGAATGGGCTTACTATGCCACTAATTTCACGGGTGTTGTGAAGCAAAKAAGTATGAAGTACTGTTCCTGGAAGGAACAGACCCATGAAAATCAATTTAGTGTGAGCGGTCTCTCTTTATCAGTGTCACTGACAACAAATAGTATTTGTTGTTTTGTATCTACATATATATGTATATRTAAGTTTGTATGTATGTAAATATGAAGACGCAGTTCTATTACTTGAGTCAAATGAGATTTCCAGCAAAGCTGCACCATATCTAAGTCAAATGGCCCTTCCAGTGGCAAAAGGAACTGGAAAGTTCCTCTTTCACAGTAGGGCTCTCACATCAGTTAATATGCAGTGAATGGGCCTTGTATCATTCCAGGGCGATCATAACATGTGAGGTAGAGTAGAACTCACCAGTCGGTCTGCTCACTATCAAAAGTGACAATATTTGGGCACCCTGGTACATAGAGACAGCATTTAGTCCATTGACTGATGAAAAGACAATGTGTAAAGAATGCAAGAAGTTGAAAATCTCATCTCTTCCTTTTCACAGTGTCAGCAGATTTTAACTCCTACAAATGTAGAGTAGTGGGCAATCAAGGTGCAGGCTCCCAACACTGGATTTGGTCTCTACAGGACCGATAGTTTTCGTTAAATCTCACTGCTTTCATTGTCTTGTACATTGTTTTTAAAATAAGCAACATAATTCTATCTCTCYTTTTTTCATAGTTAAATCTGGATTTAGGAATTGATGGCTTTTAGAAATTATGTGTTATAGACCAAGCTTTCTGCAGAAACAGTAATCCTTAAAGTTTTCATAAAATKAAAGATTTAGTCAAAGTGGCTGAGCTCTCAAGAAGTCTGGAAAATAACTTTCTATGGAGGAAGTTAAATTGGTTTTGGGAGAGGCAAAGTCTTCCCCAAAGTCTTATTCCCTAAATTGACTTCTGCTAGTGTGTCTGAGCAGAATATGATGCAGTTTCAAGAAAACTTGTGGCAACCCTTACAATGACTTTCTTAGCTGTGTTCTCAGAAGCATGTCCTCAAAATTATTCTCATGTTCTTGGTTTGAAGGTTTTGTTTTGTTTCGAATAATAAGCATGCATAATCATGGTCAAAGTCCATCCTAATTTTGTCAGCTTTAAATTTTAATGGCATCARGAAGATGGACACAAAATTAATGATACATAAAAGGCTGAAGGGTCCTTAGTTCTCTTGTAYAGCCACAAAGTGTCACCCTTTTCCTATGCATTGTCTATTCTGATTGCTTTTATGTAGCTCAGGAAAATAATGTCACCTTTAAGAGAGACAGTTCTRAGGTGCAAGGACAGAATCAGGGTCTCAGGTTGTGTCTGTAAAGTGACAATTGTCTGTGCAGACCTCTGATGAGTTCAACAGAGATTAAAAAAAAATCAAAGAAGGAGACAGTATTTGGTATTTTCATTCATACATTGCTGATAGCAAGTACCTTTGAAGATCACAACATGGTTAAAATTCCATTTAGTCTGTTTACAGGGAAGCTTATTTATGTCTATATAACCAWTTCTTCACTTCCTATAGATCTGTATCTTCTAATCAACATTTTATAAGATGATAAAGCTGTTTCTGAGGATGGGGGGGTTTATTGTAGTTGCTATTCTGGGTGTTTTTTTCTCAAGAAAACTCTAGAAATACAATGACTGTTTGAGAACTCCAGCCCTATGATAAATTGGGTTGAAAGCAACTAACATTTTCTGAAGTGATATTTAAAARTAGAGAAATAGAGGAACACACAAAGATACAGAAGTTTGATTTATGTGGGAAGAGAGGAAGCCTGTGTCAAATTATGGATTTTTTAAAAAAAGTTTAATGTATGACACTTGATAATAAAATTTTTCATAGTAAATTAATAACAAACAGCAAAAGGAAATGGAATTTTGCAGGTTTTAGCTGCAAAGTCTTGCTGGATTTATAGAAATGTGCTGCAATGCATGTTAATATGAAGGAGGTGCCAAAAAATCAATTTATCATCTATTTAAGACAGAGCAAATAGAAGATGTGGCAAAATATCACATGGTAAAAACCAGCAGTATTGGTATGTGAGTCCTAATTTTTGTGTAGGCTTTTGCCTCAGGTCTCCAGATAAGTTCCTAATTCTGGCAGTGTGTAGGCATCAGACATGCTCCTCCTAAAGGCAGTTTTGATTTTATTAATCCACSCATTTCCTATGACTATTCCTCTCAGAATGAGATACCAAACTCCCTCCTTTTGTTGCAGACTAAACTTCAATTTTTGATTCCAACTTCTGAAATTTCTCAGGGCTTTGAGTACATGAAAGTTCAAACCCCTTAAATAAGGAGCAGAACTACTCATGGCAAGTAAGCAAGAAAAGCAAAACAACAAAGTGGTAGTCTTCTGGTTCAGCACCTAATTTTTCTTCTATCCTGATCCAGGTTCTCTGCATGAACAATTTGCTGAGTCCTTGGGCAAAGCCCTGGTATGCATCTGTTTTCAATCATTCGCTTTAGAAACTCCCCTTACCTTGCACTGAGCTGGCTTGTCCTTGTCATTTCAGCTCATGTTCTGTCATTTGGCTTAATGTCTTTGGAAGGAGTACAAAGCTTTGATTGAAAAAGTCATTTTTTATGGTGGGGATGAACTAAATGAACATGGGGGAGGATTCATTATGCTGAGAAAAGCAGGCAGAAGACCTTGACTATATTTTCTCCTCCCTTCCCATTTTAGGGAGGTTAAAAGGTAGGGAGAACTTCAGCACAGAGAGATGGAGCAGACCTGCATAACTATTTTGCTGCCTACACCCWGTTGCAGAGTTGGTTATGAATTCTTAAAAAAGCAAATGGCTCTGGGTTGATGGGGTCTAATTTTGATATGAATCTTAACTGCGAGAAGTTGATTTTTTTTCCTGGAATACAGGTGGGTGTGGATGTGGGAGAATTTAACTTTTATTATTTTTAAATGTCAGCTCATTCTAAAGGACAGAGTTATCATTTCAGCAAGCTATATTATAAATGCTCATGAATCATATGCGAAAAAACAAAAATCAACTTTTTTTATCTCTTTCCTTCTCAAATTATCCTCTGGTGCAGAGAGGTAGACTAGAGGGAAATTGGGATGCACAGAGAAAAGAACTTGCATAGGTACAAGAAAGTTTAAAGTGGTAGACACTGGAAACTCATCTTTTCAAGTATGAT
The DNA here is from genome assembly GCF_030028575.1 of Malurus melanocephalus. Taxonomy (NCBI): domain Eukaryota; kingdom Metazoa; phylum Chordata; class Aves; order Passeriformes; family Maluridae; genus Malurus; species Malurus melanocephalus. Next base: position 2,070,526 of record NW_026623336.1, read on the forward strand.
TTTGCATATGCAGTCACAAATATATGGATGGGGCCCTGAACAACCTGGTCTAGTAGAAGGTGTCCCTGTCCATGGCAGGGGAATTGGAATTGTAGAATCTGATTCTATGAAAGCTCTGTCAGGTAGGTCAGAATCCAACACCAAGTTACACGACTTCACTTTCCTAAGGGTTAAGCAGGACTTTATTAAATTCCAGTTAATTTAAATCTGTAGCAGAATCAGTTTGAGATGGGTCAGAAATTAATTTCAGAAATAATATGCAGATGTTCCTGGAAAGCTTGAGGATCTCTAGGTTGACTTGGTGAGTTCAGAAGGGTGAGTTCTCTCCCTTTAGATTTGTTGTACTTACCATATTTACCATTAATTGAAATTCCGCTTCTAACACTGATGATTTTTTTTTTAAATATTACACAAACTAATAGCAGCAAAGAAAAAAAAAATAAAAAAAAAATAAAAGCAAAGATTTTGCTTTTATTTAAAATGTACATTTTGCAGAGTGTTTCCAAACTCAGATACCATGGAATAAGCTGTGACAGAAAATTAGGGTCATTGCAAAGCTTGTGGTTCTCTCTTCCTCTCAGAARTTTTGGTTCCTGCCTTCGCACTGTRCACACAGCAACCATCACAGATGGAYGAAGAAGCCAAAAAGGTCTCRCCACCTTTCAGCAAACTGCTAATTAATGGCATATTAGTGATCTCAGTCAGGCAAACAGAGAAAACACTGGGAGTAGTAAAACACTTTTGACTGCAGTTCATGGGCAGTTGTTCAYAAACGGCTGAGCAGAAGGTCGGATTTTTGCGGAGGTTCAAAACAGGGCAAAAACCCAGAGCTCTGAATTCACAGCAGGAGACTTTCCTCTTACAGCCACCCTGCCCTGGCATCTTTTATGTGTAAACAGCAAGCAGGAATTCTTAACTAAAACAAAATGCTACACTGCATGCATAATGCCTCCCTTGGGGAGTTAAAAAGAGAGGACAAATTACATGTGACAGATGTTAGCTACATCACTTAACACACCACTGAAAGGCATTCAGGGTATATCAGAAAGGTACAGTGTAATTTGAGATACACCTGAACAAGCTCTGAATGAGGAACTTGACATACAAACCCCACAAGAGCACGATACTATGATGGTTATCCTACTCCTGGCTCCCAGAGGAGATTATTCAGAGCTGACATATGCTTTCATTCAGGTCACTGCACTGGGTCATGGACAAAGAGTTTCAGGTACTATGCATGTAGGCTGTGCTTCATCTACAAAATCCTCCTCTTCCCAGGCCCTGTTTCATATTAAAAAAAAAAAAAAAAAAAAAAAAAAAAAAAAAAAAAAAAAAAAAAAAAAAAATAAAAAAAAAAAAAAAAAAAAAAAAAAAAAAAAAAAAGGTTCAGTGAGAGATTAAGGCATCTAAGGTGAGGTATCTACTTCTGTACCAGATGTGCAAGTTCCAATTTTACCCAGAGGAGCTCTATTCAGTCACTGGAGTCTGGATAATTATTTAGACAAGTGTAGATGGTTTTTTTAGGGGTGCTGGAATTGTGCTCTAAACATCACTAATTAGGTGTGCTACAGTTACCTGAAAGCAGATCTGTGGTGCCATCTGAACTGCTCTGGGATAACCTTCAGAGCCKTGTGGGTCTCCTGTAAACCCTTAGCCCAGCTACCCATCCCAAGTGCATATTTGGGGAACTGAATCAAATCCTGGCTGTTCTCTGATTATGACAGAAACTGAGATTCCTTGCTCAGGTGTTGACATCCTCACATCCTAAATGTAAGAACATCAAAGCAGAAACCATTCTTACCTCTCCTCTCCCTTCCCAGAACCCAGGCACAGTCACAATTTTATCCCACTGTTTCCTTATACCTAAGGTTTCCACCCCATAAAATGTGGRCCCACACAAAGGAAAAGGAGCCCTGTTGAGGGACCAGAGGTGTCTGATTTGTCTGACATTCAGGGTCAGAATGAGCAGACACAAAAGCAGATTAAACAGAGTAGATGAGAAAAACCAAGCAAATATGGTGAGGAAAGAGTCCAAAAAATGTCAAGAGAAAGTTCCCACAATCAAATGGCCAAAAAAAAAGAAGTGAACTTTTATAACATATATAGTCTATACATGCAGATATACTATATTAATATATAGTATTATGTAACTCATTATGTCTAAATTATTGTTCCTTAAACATTTCATGAGTGCTGATGCACACTTTACACACACTGGTGGTGAGTGCTTTACTGCTTTTTTTTACATTTTACCCAGCATGTCCTTATGTTTCTGATGCACATACACTACAGAGGATTATTCTCCTGTTGTTGATATATACCTCATTTAGTGAGCTAAATTCACTAATGCATACCTCACATGCTTTTTCTTTTTTTTTTTTAATAGTAAATATATGGATTAAATTTAATTAATATGTGCTAATTCTCACAGTAATTGGTTGAAAAAGTAATATTGAATAACTTGATTATATTAGTTTAGTATAGGGGTCATCATTGTAATGTTATGAATTGCATAAAACCCACTTGGGTAACTTGGACCTGTTGTGGCCTTCAGCTGAAGTCTGCAAGTTAGGGGAGCAAATGTTCATATCCAAAACACTGATAGCAGGATAGCTGTGCAGCCAGCCAAGGATTGCTGSTAAGAACACGCTGTGAGAAAGGACAGGGTATGGCTGGAAACCTTCTGACCCATTTCCAGAAAGGTCCATGAAAATGAACTGCACATGAGAACTGATTTCATAGAAAGCAAGAAATTTATACCCAAGGTGTGGAAAACGTCTGTGAAAGGTACCCAGGACCTTGGGCATCCCATCAGCTGGATCCATGCTGGAGCCAAAACCGGTGAACTCTCTTTCTYATCTTCTTCCTTTTTCTCTCTCTTCCCCTGTTCAATCCATCCCCCTCTCTTCCCTTCCACTCTACTCCATTATCCAAAATCCTTAATYCAAAACCCAAATCTGMCATGTWCCTTTACTRTAAGGGACTAATTTATATTGTTTTYCGTGGTAAATATGTAATTTACTGAAAGATCTTTGTAAAAAGAGTAATTTCCTTGGCTCTTGTGCAGCAGGGCTAGTTCTTCCGAGAATTTTCCAAACTGCACTATAGAGGCAGCACTGTTTATCTGATTACATCTTGTGCAGTAAGATAGCATCAGAATTACTGCAAATGGGCAAGTGTAAGGTCATGTGGAAGAGTTGCTGATATTATATTTCTCCCTTACACAGGAGAAAAGTGTGTGATTGTTTGTCCAGGAAAGCTGAAAATATATCTTGTGTGATTAGAGCATAGCAGTAATTTTTGTGTCTTTAGATTTCTCAAAGAGTTGTTGCTTGACTTCAAGTCTCAATACTGTGTCTCAAGATTGTTGCTTGACTTCAAGTCTCAATACTGTGATGTTCTTCTCTGAAAAGCTAAAATAATAATATCACTCTCCTGTCTCTCAGGGCTGTCATCATTTTGAAGTCCAGTCTAGGAGGAAAAGGGTTTCAAACCACATCTGGCTCTTCCTGAGCATTTCTCTACTTTAATCATCATATTTTCTACTTGAAATGACCTGTTTTCTTCCCCTTGTTTGTCTTTCTAAATGGACAATAGGAGGAAATAACTGATTGTATGTCTTGAGAAGCAGCAAAAGTGTCAGTCTACAAAATTCTGCCTTCTTTTRTAAAGAATATTTTTCTCCTTTGTAAAACTAGCTCTCCTATGAAAGAGCAACAGATTTGTAACTAGCCTTTTAATATGACTAAATCCTGCTATTGAATTGAGACACAAATCCTTGAGGGAAGAGAGCAACATATTTGGAGTATTATCATCCTGCTGTAAGTGTGGGAACAACTAATTCCTCCAGTGGAGTTTTCTGTGCATTCTTTTGGGTTTTTACAGAAGACTTCTATGAAAACAATTTTGCAATCTCTTAACTGCATCTGTTTTGATTTCTTCAGGTGAATTGAAATGGGATGACAATAGCAGGGAAGTACCTGCTGACAGCTGATAAACCAGATTAAGTTTGAAACTTRCTTCTTTCTGCTGTTTGCCTTCTGGTAAGCTCAAGGAGGATGAATCTATCCCACCATGTCAAAGCAAGGCTTTAGTGATATGAGCAGCTAAGGAAGTGATCAGGAAAAATTATGGGAAAATAAGAAGTCACTGATTGGAGAATAAAGGGGTGAAGGGCTTAGGTATGTTTGAATCATTTCTAGTAATAAAGTTCCTAACTACTCCTTAATACAGCTGATTCACTGTCACTCGACTTTTGAGCACCATTAATGCCCAGTTTAAAATATCTATGAGATGGATTACTGTACTAAATACTTTACAGTACTGGGTTTACGGTCAGGATTTAGTGGAAAGCTTCTTTCTCCTATAAATCATGCTATGAATATTGATTGTGGTAACTTCTACTTACCTAAAAGTTTTATGAGGCTTTAAAAAAAAAAAAAAAAAAAAAAAAAAAGTACTGACTCTCTTTTGGTGGGAAAGATCCTTTCCCAGAAACTAATCTGAGGAACATCTCTAAAATATGCCAATTTAGTATTTATACAGTTAAGAATGACTTTATAACAGAGTGCTGCCAGTCCAGACCAATTTATTATATGGTGCASAAGTGTTAAACTGCCTTAAATCAATAGTTAAGACGACAGGAGAGTGCTTGGGTGTTATAAGTCATCATTTTAATGAAATATAGATTATTCCAASACTATTAAACAAGTGGTTGGTGTCAGGAAAATTGTTCACTTTTTCARTGCTAAACAAAACCATCTATTTTAATGCAGTAAAATCAATAAGCAGCTGAGACCTGCCATGTAGCTTGAATGCYCAAATAAATGTATAGTTAGAACTCCCCACTGATAAGTAGAGAGGTTATTGTTTGCATGTCCTGGTTACTAAYTCTGATTAAAGGAAATGGTTTAAAGAAGAGCAAAAAAAGGAAGAAGCAGGAAAAAATATTTTGAGGTAACCACTTATTTTGTTTAGCAGAAAATTACTASCCTTCTTTTTCAGACAATATTTTCCAAATTGCACACCTATTGGGSGATGAGGATAATTCAGGCATTTGGGAACTATTTCAATTTAGCACTTGAATTGAAAGAAAGTTAGGGAGCTCAAGGTTTAAAAAAGTGCAATTTACAAAGTTGCCTGAGGTTGCAAATAATTGGTTTCCAATAATGAGCACAGTTTTACTTAATGTTTACAGGATTATGATAAAAAAATAAAAAAAAAAAATAAAAGACATATAGAACTAGAGCAGGGTTGCAAACTCACCTCCCATCCATCAAATTAAAAAAATCACATTCTATATCAGGATGAAACCAAGCTCTTATTTTGTGAAACTGCCTCTTCTTCGGACAAGATCTTAGATTGTCAGAATGCTAAAACAGGCTGGGAAACCCACAGTGAAGTCTCTCTTTAAAACATAGGCCTTATATTCAGGGCTGTTTGTGGTGTAGGCTCTCTTCACTATTTTATCTTTAAACTGATTTTCTCAGATTTTCTCTCTTTATAGAATAATTAAAAATTCACTTAGGTAAAGAGAGAATTACTTTATAATATGGAATTTAGGGCATTCAGCTAGAATGAAGAAGACTTTGATCTGAACCATATTAAGCAGAAGTTTGAAATGAAGTCTCTCATGGCTGAATACACTGGCACTTGGGTAGTTAGTTAATCACAGGACTTCTTTGCTTTGATCATTTCTATCGTGAGGCTGAGAAAATTCCCAGTGCTCTTCAGCATTGGCTGTTCTTTACATTTCCATTTGGAAAAATCAGAATTTTTCTGTGAAAGCCCTACTTCAGATTTGTCCTCTTGGCCTGGCTATGGTTCACTAAATCACATCTCATCCTGTTTCCTCCACCAGCACCCCTATTGACCTGCCTGCTGGTAAAGCATGGCTCAGGAATACATCAAAGAATGGCTGTCACATGGCAAATTGCAGCTCCTGAAGGCACAGGACTGAAAAACTCCTACAGAGAAGGCATTGCACAAATCTCCATCTTGGCCCATTGATCTGCATTCACATTTCAACACAGCATTAATTAAGGCATTATGTTAGGTTCCATTTATCTCTGAACAGATTCAAGGGCAGTTCCTTACCTGAAGGAAAACGGAGATTTTCCTGAAATATGCTTGAAGGCAAGTACACTAAGTTTTGATCCAATTGTTAGTGTTGGTAACTAAAGATACCTATTTTGCAGCTCATTTGCTAAGATACAGACCTATAGTGCTATCTAATATGTCCTAAAATATTCCACCTCACCACCCAATGACTGCTCATAGATAAAGGAATAATAATTCTCAGTAGGAAGAGTATTCCTAAACTAAAGCAGCCAGAGAAGAGATACTGTGCCATTGTTCCTGCAAGCAAACCTGCCAAAGTCTCTCCATACGGCCCAATTAGCATGTTTAAGAGATCATTTTAAAAGAATATTTCCAGGAATGTAGAGAAGACATGACCTTCCATAACATTTTTTCTGCTATTTCAGTTACTGATGAAATGAAAATAAAAAGTAAAAAAAAAAAAACATACAGCCAAACAGCTCATTACTTTCTTTACTCTATTTTTTTTTCCTATCATAATGCATCACTATACTTTTAAATTAATCCCARCAGGTAGGAAGATCCTATACCCATTTTCAAATAAGATAATTTGTCCCTGCATTACAGCATGTTTCTTTGATACGGTTTCTTTCAGGGCTTAGCCCTGCTGCTTCCTGAAAGATGAGTTAAAGATCCTTTGGAATAAATCCTAATGACTGCCTAAGTAAATGCTTTTAACAGAGATGTGTGAAGTTAGATTTCACTTTTCCCTGACATCTAATTCTGAGATGTCCTTATCCTGAAACATGGATTTCCCCCCCTCTTTTCTTCTGATATACTCCTTTCTCTCATTAAAAGCATTTTACTTAAATCAGATTGCTTTCAGCAATAATGGCACCTTGAAAAAATGAAGATGACAAAAGTGCATTGCTCAAATTTCTTATGCCAGAAGTTTGCAGATCGAACACAAGAGACAAAGTTGTGCCAGGTGTTCATGCAGAGAATAAAGATAAAACTTCTTGTTCTTCCATCATTTACCATTCTCAAGGACTGGGTAARAACTTTTCTTAGAGGACGAAGTTGATAGTAAGGGAATAGCACAGCCRGCTCTGGGGCTGGGAGAGGCAACTGAAGAACCCCAGTGCCCTTTTCCCTGCAAGAAACTAATCTGCTGCAGGGTGTGCAAGCAGAAAGCTGTTCTTTGAAAATGACATCTTCTCCCTGTGTGTTTTCTTGCAGAGGCTCTGTGCTCTGAACCAAACACGATCAGATGATTTGAATGAGACACGACTGATTAGAGTAGTCAGTTTTACCTTATTCCTCTGCTTGACTGGAGAAAATGACAGTAAATTCCTGCCTCACAGCTCTCATCCATTGAGTTTCATTACAGAAAGAGTTCTAAGAATAATATTCCTTTGTCCAGCAAAACAGCAGCTTGACAGCTCCCTATTCTTTCCTTTTATGTGTTTGACACATGTTCTACTTCAGCTAACTGAGGTGAAATATGACATTAACAGTGTTTAGGACACAACTTTAAAGAATATTTTCCTCATTTTTCATTGTCTTTCCATCCCTAGAATAGAACACAAGCACAAAACTYGTTTTTCCCCCTTTCTGTATTGCTTTTCTTTCTTTTTAATCTTAAAATCCACTTTGTAATGCTGATAGCACAGATTAGAACAAGAAGTCTGTTGACAGTACGTACTGACATATGTTTACATCCACATATCTGACTTTATATGAAGTTTCTACTTATTTTATTCCTTGCCTTCTTATCTTGTATTTCTCAGGTATTCAGCAAAAGGTTGTTTTTCACATATTTTCTATTAATGGTGTTTGAGGGTAGATTTATTGCTTCATTTCAGGTAAAATCTATCTTGAATTTCCGAATTAATCTGAAATCAAACCTGAAGTAAGATCTCCCTCTGCAGCTGGGAGAGCTTTGTTCTTTCATTATTTTTTGTTGTTGCCTATGTCCACTGGTTTGTAACCTTAAGAACAAGCAGAAAACCAGCAATTTCTGATCTAAGTATTCTGTCCTGTTGAACTATAAATGTGACTCCTTTTGCAATAAGATACTTCTTTCTGTGTCTAACATTACTATATTAATATACAGGAGTTCCTCAAGGCAAAGATAAGACTAGTAAAAGAAAGAATCACAAAGCTGATGAGAAAAGTCTTGTTTGGTTCATAGAATCATAAAATAATTTTGATTGGAAGAGACTTTTAAAGGTCATTTAGTCCAACACCCCWGCAATGAGCAGGAACTTCTTCAGCTGGGTCAGGTCACTCAGAGACTRATCCAATCTGATCCTGAAATTTTACAGGCAGCTACCACCTCTCTGGGTGACCTGTTCCAGAATTTCATCATTAAAAAAAATCTTCCTTACGCCTGATCTAAATCTGCCCACAGTTTAAAGCCTTTGTCCTATTTCTACAGGTTCTACTTGAAAGTCTTATAAGCCCCCTTTAAATATTGAATTTATATTTTGCTCTACCTTTAACATGTCTTAACTGTTACACTATTRTTTTGGGTCACTGTAAGTATAAAACTTTGATTCCTACAAGGCTAACTTCTCTTTCTCTCCAAAACCAAATAAATAAAACAAATGGTCAAAAGTAAACAAGAAAACAATCAGGCAGCCTTATCTTCTGTTTGTAAAAAATAAGTTTGTTTTTACCTGGCTCTCTGTGAAAATAATTCTATGGAGAAAGCTTAGTCCAGAGTAGAAAACACTTCATTAAGTAGATAATTGGTTTTGCAACATTAAAGGCTGTAAAATGATTTGTGGCARAATCAGCAGCTAAATATGCAATAAACTTGAGGTCTGAAAGATGCATGGACCTGGCCCTTCAAAATTTAGTTTTAAATAGTAATTCTAATCTTAYAGAATCTTTAGTTTGTTATACATTCACCCTACGCAATACAACACAAGGCAGTGAGTATGAAGCACCACATAAATTCAATTTTTATGTTTAGAGAACAGAAGAGTGGCCACACATGCTAAGAAAGGTAAAYTTATCTACAATCTTTCACATTTAAGGCTAACCAAAAAGGGGACTCCTTGTGAAGAAAATAAGAAAAAAGAGGTCACAGTAATCCTGCGAGGCAGCCCTGCCACTTCCTGAAGAACAAGAACAACTTGAATCCAAGGTTGTACCTCTACAAGATGGAATGCAGGGGGCATTTCTTCTTTCTCTATGCACTTTGTTCTTCTCTGACCAGGAAGCTCCTCAGGAACAAATCTGAGCTGTTTTTCCATCAGCAATCACTCCAAAAGTTTTTCACAGCACAGTGACACTCTCAGGATTTCATAAAAGGTTGGTATCTGCCTAAGCAAGACCTCCTCATCTTTCCATAGGTTTTGCAACATGGYTCCAAAACTTCAGGTTTTTGTACCATAGCTCTTGCTGCCAGAACAATACTTCAATTCACTTCTCTGAAATAACAGGACATGAGTCCATTATATCAATTTCATGGATATACTTTTTTAGAAATACATTTGTATATGTGATGAATGAGTATTTTAAGAAGAAATAGATTTTTAGATAAGACTACATTTTAGCTCGCAGTACGAGGGAAGATAATTTAAATTCTATGATGCATGAATCAGTGCACTAGAGGCATACAAATGAAGAGAAAATTGGGTCAATCTTCCACTCTAAAAGCAAGTTAAGCAGCCAGACAAAGATGTATGTGAACAAATTGTTTAGCAACATTCATCCTTTTGAAGGGCCTGCTTCATCATTTCATTGTKCCATCTTTGTTTTGGAACATCTGCTGAGGCTGCAGTTTCAAAGATTTTCCTGCTGAAAAACTTAACAGGGAACAATATAGAGTATTAAAAAAAAAAAAAAATTAATTAAAAGACCAAAATAACCAAACCAAACCAAACCTAAAAGAAAAAAAAAGAAAAAAAAAAGAAACTAACAAACCCCTCAACCCCCAACACATGCACAAAAAGAGGACGAGAGAAGTGAGATAGAATTGTGTAGATTAAAAGTTGCAATAAAATGTTACAAACTGCAGAGTTGAGTGAGCTCATCAAATTCCTCATAGTGCTTTTGRAAAACTGACATAAGCTTCACCAAATATATGAATGGTGTTGATTTTATTTGACASARTGGTTTGCAAATTCTTGAGAGAAAKGTGSTCAAGGTTCAAGGAAGAAATAGCCTACATGTACCTCTGGCCAGGTAACACTGCATGGTAGAAATAAAAATAGAACAATACTAAAATWATTGAAAAATATTTTTTTCAATAAATATATCTTAATAAATTATCATTTTTCAGACATGATCAATGTTGACAGAAGTATTTTGGTGATGAGATGAGAAGACAAGACAGGACAGAAGAGAGGAAGGCTCAGACTYAAAAATGCCTCTTCTCAAACATTCAAAATATCAGAGCATTTTATCTTACCCATGTATAGAAAGCAAATCTACTCTTCTCATTCTTTGGATCCTAATGCCAAAGAACATACATCTGTATTACTATTATTCTTTATTAAAGTATTAACCTTCATGCTGCGGATAATAACTGGTCCCACAGATATTTTCTTACTTTATCTGTATTCAAGTTCATTAATTAATTAATTTTGAATCAAACGTACTACCTTTCCAAATGCCTCAGAACTTGGTTCCACTTCACTGGCATCATATTTGAACTTCTGCTGAAAAAAAAAAAAAGCCTCTAAATTCAGATGAAGTTCAATAAAACTATGTACATTTGTCTTATAATTCTCATTCAATAGGTTTAAAATATATCATTTGAATGTTATCTCTTTGTCAGGATGTGATTTTTGCAGATAAGAAGCTAATTATTCATCCAAGAAAAAACACTATTGTGTTAATTTAAACTCTCATGCATTTTTTTTTCTCTTTGCCTAAGAGTGTTGATCACTGAAATGAGAAAGTAACTGATACTTAATGACATTACCTGAAAGCACAACACCATTAGAAAAATAGCATGGAAATGGGTATTTATTACAGTAAATATTGWCTCCAGTTTGTGTATGTCACACAATAGAGATGTTTTCATACARAGCTGTGCACACTAAGGTTTTTGTTCACAGTTACTATTTAATCAATAATGAATGGACATGATATTGTTCTACAGCTCAGTTTAACCTATCACAAACTCAATTTGTGAAATATTTAGAAGAAAGAAAACTAATTCCTATATATTTGTTATTAATGTTGTATATCATTTCATTCCCTGTCTCTTTAGTAAATTGTGAGAGAACCTGTCTTATTTTCTTTCAGTAAATTATTAGAATACAGGAATAATTTATCAGGATCATTTTCATCCTAATTTGCATATCAAAGTATTCACTGTTCACGTTGTGTTTTCAGTTGTCAGAWACATGAAATTTCTCTGCTCTTTGACTGCATAACTGAAATTCATGAAAGAGAATAATAACAAATAAGTGGATAATGGATAATGTTCATTGGATGCACATTTTGGCACAGTGCAGTAATATGTGTTCAAATGCATTAAGCTTTTGAAATCTGTGGACTTGTTCATAATAAATCACTTGCCTTGACATCACAAAAAGCTAATCACCAATAACAGCAAATTTAACACAATACCTAAAATAAGAAGTGCTTTCATTACTAAAAATGTATGCTAGCTTTTATTTTTATGTTTTGAAATGTTTTCCTCCTTCTTGCAACAGCAGAGATATACAATCCATGAGCAATATTTGTGAACAGTCTGAGTTCTGCTGCTGAAAATGTCTATACAATTAATTATTTCCTGTCTCAGCAGCATATCAGCATTAACACATTGAATATGTTATGACAAAGCCTGTCGTCTCCAGAGTCACCACAGAACCTAMCTCTGTCATTAAGTTTGTCATTGACAGATTTCTTGATGAGACTTTCCYTGTCTGAGTTTGAACCTCTTTGTGTCAAAGTGAACCTGTCAAAACTCTTTTGATTTWTGGGTTTTAATAGACATTTCCAGGTGGCTATTCACACAACCTGTGCTAGAAACAATGGCTAAGGAGATGGGAATCTCATCCTGCAAATGCCTGTTTTTCTGMCTGCAATAAAGGACCCAACTTTCCCACCTCTGGTACAGATGTCTGCAGTGAGGCAGATGTCTAAATGTAGGAAATATTAATATTATTCTTTTTGTTCTGGGCAATCATTTTACATTATTTTCCTGACTGATATTTGTTCTGAGTGATGTTATTCAKCTATAGAATCTAAAGGATCATTATCAGAATGAGACAGGAGCAGGGCTCCACAATCCTTAAAAGCTGAAGGACTGGCAAGGTTGCAGATCTGCTGACAACCTGCAGACTTARCCCTGAGTGTTAGGAGCATCCTCAAGATGAGTGTCCACATGTGAATWAGCAGTGAGGATTTGCAGGAAGCATTGAATACAAGGGAATAATAATAGTAATTGAAAATTAAATGGCAGCATGAAAAAGATTTTATGAAAAACCTCCTTGCTTTGAGTGYCTTGTTTCACCCACAGCAGGAATATGGGTTTGGTGGGGAGCCAGCTATATATATCTGAGGCAAGTTATTCRCTTTCTATGTTCCTGTCAACCTTCTGTCTGACTCACAAGAGGCTTACAGGGATCTGTGCCATTTTTGGTAAGAATTAGGAAATAATATCMGCAAAAGAACAGGCAGAATGAGTCTTTAGGAAAAGCTGGAAAGCTCGCTCATTTCCATGSAGAAATTTTCTTAGGCAGCCTTTGCAACTCATGTGTGACTCAGATTTTGACGAAAGTCAACTATGAGATTTCTCCTGGATGTCTGCTGAAATGTGATTTTCAGGTAACATCAACTCACTGAAGGTACTCTCTGTCTATCTCTGTTGATCTCTATGTAAGGGCAATAAACATGTATTCAAGACAAAATTATTTGCTTTTAAATTTGTTAATCCAGCACAAGAGGAATGTGTTCCCTTCCAGTGAATCACAAAATCTTGTCTAGAAATACATTTACATTCTTCTCRTAAGTTATAGAAATTAAACATCTTTTAATCTCTAGAATCTCCCCTGTTGTCCCTAACTGTTAAGCAGCAGTCCAGTTGTCAGGAACAAGTAATGAAAAGAGTCTCAGTAACTGTGTTTCTTATTGCAGGTCAGGTTAAGGACGTCARTAGTTTAATCATAACAGTTTTATGCCATGGGTAAGGGAAAATAATTTAAAATAGCTAAAAGAGATTAAGTTTTAATTTAAATAACTTTTAACTGAATAGAAATTGAACAAATAAGGAAAAGCAGGAAATAAAAGGAACAATACTAGCAACAAACTGACAGAATGGCTTTAAAGTGCCCTTTGCATGCCTCTCAGGAGAAATTTTAGTGATCTCCTACCCTGAGAGGTGAAATGTGCTAGAGTATGACATGTTCCTTATTTCCACCTTTTGACATGGTTTGTAATTTAGAGTGTCATAGATAATTGAAAAAATGTTTGCAGATGATAGTTAATTTTATTTAAGGTTAGTCAAATCTGGTGCTCCATGAATAGGTCTAACAATTTTGTAAATGGGTAAATAGGAATAATCCTAACATAGTCTTGTAAAAAAAAATCAGAAAAGAGAAAAAAAAAGCGGATAAACTCATAGCAAGCAAATTAATGAATACCAAGATATTTAAATATAAAATTAAGTAATATTATTTCTCCTCTTAGATCAATGCCAGTTTGTATCTCTTCTCCCAGAGTATAAATTTGTTGATTACCAAGAAAGACTGTTGGTGTTTGAAATTGCAATAACATTTCAACAAACCAGTGTAATCACTGCAGGAAAATGTTAACAAAATCCCTTGTCAGAGCTTTACAACCAAATCTAGAAAACATATGTTGAAGTTCTTTTGACATTTCCATCTGAAATGGAACGCTGCTGTTTCCTGAACCGCCTTGGTCTAGCAAATGTCTTTAAGGAGTTGTAGAATACTTTAAGGAAGAGGGAAAAGAGCAAGATCTTTCSTCAGTTCTATAATCTTCTCATTTTCAACCTTTGATTAGCTCAAAACTGACACAGTCTGCCTTGTTAATACTTTTGGTTCCTGGGGAGTGATCTGCGCTGACAAACGCTGTGTCACTGTAATTCTCCTTAGCTCAGTACTTACACTGTCTTTGTCTTTGTGGTGAAATGTTCTCAGCAGAGCTTTAAAAAGTTCTAGTCCTTTATTCAGTCAATTTTCTGAGATACTTCTTTGACTTCATTGACTTTTAACGGGAGTTCAATTCTATTTCAAGTAAGTTTGGACACCTTTTACTATTCATAAAAAAAAATAAATTCTGTACTCTGTATAAGCTTTTCAGACTCAAATGATCCTTAAAACATGGATTTGCATTTATATAGCAGAACACATGGGCATTTTTGTTTAATGATACAGATCTCTGTTTTCAGCTGATGAGGAAGATCCAGCAAAGCAAAAATTGTCATTCAGGTAAGAATGAATTGTTAAATTAAAACTTGCAAGCAATGGAAAGCAAACTTAGGTTTCATGGTGACTTCAGGTTTTTCAGTTTTGCCATTGCTGATTAACAAATTATAATGTTGATTAACAATTACATACATGATGCAAGACCTTTTTAGAAAAGAATATAGGTTTGCTTTTTTTTTTCTTTTAATTATTATTATCCAGTGCATTGATATTGTTTAATTCTGATGCTCCCACATCTTAAAAGGGATWATATCAAAAGCAAAGGTACAAGGAGGGGAAAAAAATTTAAAATACCTTCAGCTATACAGAAGAGTTACCATTCAAGGAGTTGTGTAAATTTCAGTTTGGAAGAGGAAAATGGAAATGGTGACTGTTATTAAATAAGCTCATAGAGAATAGTGTCACAATGGGAGTACTGAGCTGAACTGGGAACATGGCAGGAAATCTGTTTCAAAGAGAAAATAATTAAACTGAGGAACTCATTGTAAGATTCTGCAAAGGCCAAAAATAAAATTGAATTAAAGAAGTGATTAAGCACTCTCATGAAGAAAAAGCTGTGGCAGGCTATTAAGCACAAAGCAATGCATGAGCTCTCCAACTCCAGAGCACCCTGCGACACAAAATGCCACAGAGAGCTGGAAGTAAACAGAATTTTCTTTTTTCCTTGCTCCGGTCCTGTATTCAGTRTCCAGCTTTATGCTGCATTTCACAGTCAGAAGGCACTGATCTACAAATGGTTTAGCTCAATACATGCTCTGCTACTTTATTAATGGGCAGCACTGCACCCCAGTCATCCCTAARCCTGCTTCACTCAGCAATAATCAAATTGGAATGTGTTGGGAACACTATGGATTTTGTCTGCCATAAATGGAGCATCACCTATTTGTTCTGAGAGGCTGTCAGACAGGAATAATTTTCCTTCTCATTCAGTAGCTGCATTCAGAAAACTCATGGTCCAACACAYGGGAAATCTGCCTCGCTGACTCTCCAGGTGGTGGAGAAAACTCAGATCTGAAACTCTAATCCTCAAGAGGAAACTCTGCTTTGGACATTCTCCCATCCCTCCCATTTTTAGCGCTAAGGCTTACCCACAGAYATCAGTTAATAACCCAGTGGTCAAGCTGCTGATCATGTGGAGCTTGCTGGGTTTATTTTCAAGCATTATATTTTAGTCAACAGCTGATTAAAGTTAAGTAAGTAATCATTAGTTTGAATGCAGGGTAGAATCCCTTAGGAAAGCCTTGAATGTGTTGATTAAGATGCTCTGTGAAATGTTTGATTTGAATAGTCTCACAAGGAGGAGGATGCTCTGAATAACTCAGCTGGCTACTATCAGAAAGCTGTTCTGGGCTCTGAAACCTGATAAGAGGATGTTTCTGTTTTGATACTTGGATGACAAAAACTCAAAACTTCCTGGACTGTATTTGATTAGACTGAACATCACTTTCATGTAATAAGAAACTGAAATAATAAATTCCTGTTATGATGTTCTGCTATTGTTATGAGAGAGATAATTACAGATATCTCTTAACTTCAGTTAAGATATGAATTAGTTCATAATTAATATCTGAAGAAGGAAAAATAATAATCTTATTAATTCTGCTTTCTGGCTGTACAAAAAAAAAAAAAACACTTCCCTACAGCTTTTATGGATTCAATGAATTTATTGAATCTCAGATTTCCTGTTCATTCATACCAGTAAAATTGTCATGTTTTCAATAGAGCTATTATTTACCTATTTACCTAGAATCGAAATGAGGTCATGATAACACACTGTATTTCCAGAAATTCCCTTTAATATCTAGTAACTCTTTTTTTTTTTTTTTTTTTTCTAGTAACTCTTTTTTTTTTTCAAATTTAATTACATTTTATGTTGCTGTATCTTTAAAACACGATATTTAAGCTTTTTCTTCATATGTTCTTTCACTTTAATTTAGGGCATGGGGGAGGAAAAAGTTAATCTATAAAAAGACATYCTGATCTAATTGTTTTTGTCCAGGTCTACTATTAAAATTGTCTATTGTGAACACTAGACATAATTATGACTCTAATTAAAATTTTAAATAAATAAGCACTCTATATTGAAAGTCAAATTATAATAATGTGATTTTACTGAAGCAGGGCAAATGCACAGTGCACTAAGTCTTTGCATGAATTATACATGAGACTTTATGGATGACTTACCCTAATTTGAGGAACCCAAGAGAATAAATAAAAATACTGTAACTAGATTTCTGTGGGGGAAAAACAACATATTTCAGATTAGTGATCATTCTTTAACACTGACGTTGGTACTTTGTAACTATGTGTAGGAAAATGCCTCAAACTGAAAGCTGTTTTCACCCCTTGCATGTTAAATAAACCTTGGTTTCTTCCCTCACTTCATGCCCTAATTTTCCTCTCTGTATGTTTATTCCCAGCTCTTTGTAATTAACTTTGAGAAAAAAAATAATTCTTTTTTTTTAATGGGATTCTGAAATGCCATTGCAAAAATAAGAAATAAAATGTTTAAAAAGCATGAATCCTGGAGTTAAACACAAGAGACGTGTACAGATCTGAAAACTGTAGATCAAGCAAAAGAATTTGTGCTGACAGCTGCTTCACTGATAGATATTTTGGCTTCAAAATGCAAGCCATCAAGGACCACATATCCCAGGTGCCAGCTTCCTCAGGTTAAGTTTGTACTTATTTTTTTGAGATAAATTTTCACATCTATTAGATGCAAGGTCAAAAGCCCCCATTTTTTTAAAAGGATATTTGYTGACTCTTTACTTCAGAGATGCCCAGGAACATAATGCATGGAGTGTCCCTGTAAAGTTATCTCTTTCCCCTTGCTGTTAGARGGAGTTCTGGGTGTGGTCTTCCAAGAAATGCGAATGTCCTTAATTTTTGAGGCATTTTAGCTTTTTTCATTCTCTCACTTCCATCCTCTCCAGTCTGGGTTGTTCACAGGTGCTCCAGTCAGAATGTGAGCCCAGCAGCTGCACTGCAGACAACTGCAGCTCATAACTTGGTTATTCATGGTCATGGGAAAGAGAAGGAGGATCAATTTATAGATTAAATCCTAGCAGGAAAGGAAGTAAGTCTGAGTGTTTGAAGGAAGGCAGATAGGGTGCGAAAATGGCAAATAAAGCAAAATATTGGGCACTGAAGAGAACGGGACTAACAGATACAGAGAGGGGAACATAAGATTAGGAAATGGTTGCCCAAAGGTTTTCTGGTGTGTTCTGCACTTYTCTGCAGCACAGATTCTGCTCCTGCCCAGCATTCTGCATCACTTGACAGAGAAGTCCATCCAGCAGTGACCACACAAAGGGTTCCCAAAACCCAAGGGAGTAATCTAATATGATCTGTCTCCTGCACTTTTGCCTCCTTTTAAATTATTCTTCAAGCAGCATTTTTTCAGCTCTCTGTTGATGTCATAACATCTCATATAGTATTAGAGTATAAGGAAATAATTTGCAAATAATTTAATGAAGTTTTTCAAAGGTATTTAGAGAAACAAACTGGGTCTGTATTACCTATATTTTATCTACCTCCCTGACTCCACTGATCACCATGGAAACTGAGATCTCCCAGCTCTGATAGAGACTGAAATGTGGATGTCTTGGTTCCAAACTGAATGAGCAAAGTCAGCTATGAGAAAAACTAGGAAAGACTAAAAAAGAGAGTTGAGAAATCTGGGTGAGAAGAGAGGTTTTAGTAGCACACGTGGGGTCATAAAGCAAATTGTGAGAAGCAAACATATAAGATCTTCATATGATTTTGTTATTATAACCAATTTTTCTCTGTGTGTGTGTGTTCTGAAAGACTTCTGGATTGTCCAGTTTGTACTGCACAGTGAATCACCCAAATAACTGACAAAAAGGAACATTGTCATTTCAAAACGATAGCTACTAAAGGACCCTAAAGCCGTAAAGAAATGCC
>NW_026623336.1:2089754-2093654 GCF_030028575.1 Malurus melanocephalus
AAAAAAAACCCCAAAAAAAAACCAAAACAAATTTATCTAAGCCCTTCAAACTGATATTGATCTCTATATCTCTAGAATGATGCATGGTCTATGTTTTCAGACTTTTGGATGCAGAACATACCAAAAGTCATGGAATTATTCCATGGAAAAATCTTGTTGAATATTTAGATTCTTGGTATTGGGTTGGGTCAAAATTGTCTCATCTCTTTAAATGGCATTCTGTTTCCTATAGAAGTTGATGTGCAATGAGGGKAGAATTTATTTTGCCTATCTCCTAGGTGGATTCTGCCCTTGCGTGTCCTGATGGTAAATTCTGTGCCGGCTTTTACATCAGAGAATCTGAATTATTTCCCTGRGCAATGAAGTGGAATAAGGAACTGTGGAGTTCACCCAGTTGGTTTGGAACTTCACCCAATCTGCTGAAGATGTCCACTCCAGAATGAGATGGATCTTGCCTAAATGCTAAGTCTTCCCCACAACCTGTCAGGAAGAGAATCTGGATACCTAGTTCAGATGTAGACATCTACATTCCAAATAACTAAAGTTAGAAGACATTTATTCTTTAAATCTTTAATCTATCATTGATGTCTACAGTGGATTGAGAGATAGACCAAGACACATCTCTGTTATAAAATTCTGAAGGTCACATCTCATCCTCTAAATGTGCAAGGGAGACATATTTCCTTTAGGATAAATAACATTGGTCTTGTTTGGGTCATCTTCCACAGCACAGACTCTGTTYCTGCTCCAGAGGATCATGAGTGGCAGTTTCTATATCACACAATTTACAGAATGGTTTCATTCAAGCCAGAGCTCTAAAAAATTGCAGTGAGGAATGGAAAACCTACCTACTTATAAAATATTTACAGGTGTTAAAACAGTACAGGTCTGATACAGAAAAATCACCCCTTTTCCTGCTATTTTTCATGCTGAGATAAAGAGATTTTTCACCTGACTGTCACATTGTTTTGGACATATTTCATACATTTTGGAAGTCTGAGGAAATATGTCTTGATCTCTGTTTGGTTTTGCAACCCATAATCTTACTACCCCAAATTATGGAATATTTCTTTCTATTTCTGTAGTTAMAGTATGCCCAGCATAACAAAAATAACAAATGCTTAGCAGTGCCTTTTCTATCATCACGTAAAAATATTTACTGTCATTACTTCACTGATTTATCACCTTTCACATTATTAGTGAGAAGCCTGCATGGGATTGAAATTTTGAGTGATATCAATGAACAACATACTTTACAATTGTGTTAAATGAGAAAGTGAAAAACATTATGACAGCAAAAAAAGAAGTTCTGCTTCATGTTTCCATAGGGCATCACCCTTTGAAGCAGCAATGACTTATCTTTGGACTTGGAAAAAAGAGTATAGAACATTCTATCTTTTTTTAGATAATTTAATTTATAATGAGGACTCAGTGAGTTTCCCTTCCTCTATGCTAGATAATTTTTACTTTTCTGTTCTTGTATAATTTTTGCTGAGTCTGATTTGCATTTTTATGCAGGCAAAATCAAAACTACATAAGGTCACTYTCTTCAGGTGTGATAGATGACATACAAGAAAAACTTGGCATCTGCTTTGTGTGCTTTTTTGCATTACATGCATCCTTTTTTGCAAGTCAAATTCTCAACTTTAGAGCAAGTATCATTAGGTTCTTATACCAGATATATAATGYAAAACTTCTTAACATAGACAACCCRAAACCTCACCCAAATGCTGCAAATGYAGCTGGCTTCTTGAATATATTTTTTCATTATATTCATTTATTCACACAGTCAGGAGTGTGATTATTCTATGACACATTAAAGATGAGCAGGCATTGAGTGGCTGGTATGGAGATTCAGCTTTAGATTAGTAAAAGCAACTCCAAAATGAATCAAATATTCACATAAAAAAAAAATTGAACTAACTTAAATTCTACTTTCGTTCTGACAATAAAAAATCCTAAAAAATCTGCTCTTCTTTCCCACCTGTTCCTCTTCTCACAAAGACTAGAAATGAAAGAGGTAATGGGGAAATTCAGYGAGGAAAGAAAGTATTGATAAGGCAAGTCAAATGTTCATAATAGCTACCAGCTGAAATGTGAGAAAAAGGGAAAATTTAATGTTGCATCATTCCTTGTGCTCCTCCTGTTGTCTCACATGCAGTCCAGACATCATCTTTACAAGATCTGTTCTCAATTTACTTCATTAGACAAATTGAAGAATAMGTTTTTCTCCCAATATATGGAATTGCAGAAATATTTACTAATTATTAAGTCATTATTAAGAGAAATAGACACAGACAGATCTACAGAAAATATGGTAATTGTACATCTCRTGTATTTAATGAAACACTTTTTAATTTTCACTGCAAACCTCAAAGAGTTTCACGAAGTTCCACTGAGCACCCAAGAGAATGGAAACTCAACTATTACTTTCAGTGTTGCAAGAATTTGGTTTTCTAAAGAAAAATGGTTCTTCTAGTTGAAAATTACACTTCTGAAATGCTGAAAGCCCACAGCCAAGCAAAATTTGAGACATAAAAGTTGCATTCAGGCAATATCTTAGAGTGCAAAGGGCTTTATGCCTCAAGCAAGAATGACTCACTGAAGAGCAWAATGGATATATCTGAAGAAAGACTTGATGCATGTACCCTGTGCCCCATGAGGTGCAGAAAAGTCAAGCCAAATAATGCCACAGCCATCACTGTGATGTTCCTCTTTCTACTGTGGTTATGTTGTGGATGTATCTTATTGTGGTTATACCTTCCACATTAATATTTTCCAAAATTTCATTGCAGYGAATTGACACYRGGTGYCCTCTGTCATCCCCCTYCTCATCTGAACAGGGGAGAAAAAAWATAATGAAAGGCTCCTGGGTYGAGATAAGGGCAGGGGGAGATGAAAGAATCACAGAATCACAGAATTATTTAGGTTGRAAARGACTGCCATGGTYATCAAGTGAAACCTTTGACGGATCACCACCTTGTCCATTAAACCACTGCACTGTCATATCCAGTTGTTTCTTGAATGCCACAAGGGATGGTGACTCCWCMTGGGCAGCCTGTTCCAATGCTTCACAACCTTTTCAGTGAAGAAATTCCTCACCATGTCCAAATTGCAATCAGCAATTGCCGTCGGGGCAAAATGAAGTTCACTCGGGGAAAATAATTTGCTACCAAAGAAATGAGAGTAGAGCAAGGAGGAATAAAAYSAAATCTTAAAAACATCTTGATRTGASTCYGTCCCCCTGCCTCCTTCTTCCCCAGTTCAATTTCACTCCTGAATTCTACACCTCAGGTAATGGTGAATCGAAGTCTCAATCAGAGTTTCAAAAATCAAAACTATCAGGATGCTACAGAGCTCTTCTATTACTATGCAACCCCCACCAGCAGCAAATTCTCCCAAGGAGGAATAGAGTTCTTATTGAAACATCKTATTTTGACACCTCAATTTAAATGAAGTGTATTTATGTACGGTAAAGAGTATGTTAAAAATCAAGCTTAATTTTAATAATGATTTTGCATGACTCTTTCCTCCTTCATTATTTCCAAACTTTATAGTCCTGAAGTAAATATATATGTTGAATTTGGAAAAATTTGTGATTATACCACCCTTGTCAAGCTGAAATCGACCTTTGCCTCAGATTGGCAAGAAATGGAAGGAGAGCATGATTGACAATGCATCACTGTGAATGTTTACTGTGGTGAAGCGACATAGTGGGGGCCACCCTTAAAAAAAGACCGAGGAAATTCTCCTTTCCTCAGCAACTCAGCCTAAAGCAAAGAATAGAAAACTGAAGATTCTTTTAACAGAGTCAGTATTTAAGAGCTAAAAGCAGTAAGTCAAATAAAATGAGCCCAGGGAAAGTTGTAGTAATTCAAACTCAGATCATTTCACTGGCAT
>NW_026623336.1:2094516-2108228 GCF_030028575.1 Malurus melanocephalus
GTAGATGTGTCCCAACCTTAATCATTCTGTGATTTTATTATATATATATGTATATAGTTTTGAAGATGTGAAGAGGGGAAGGAACTTGTATTCAGCATCTAAAGATTTTTATACTACCTACGGATTTAAGGATATTCATATTTAGTAACAGTAATGAAAGGGAAGGTYAGTGTTAAGTGGGGAGAAATAAAAACGAGATAAGCAGAAGCCTGAATCCTACCATCCTTAGAAAGATCTTTTGTTACTTGAAGAAATAAGAATATGTAAAAAAAAAACAAATATTATTTTTCAGTCTGTACTCCTTCAGAATAGAGAAATCTTGACACAAGGATGAATTTTTCTCTCATCCTGGTAAATGTTAAAGGTAGGTATGTAGCAAAATTCCAGCTGTTTCTGCAGGACCTTTTCAGACCTTGAAATTCCACTCTTTCAATACCAATCTATATTGCATACTGATTTTCTAAGACGAATAATTTGCTTTATTGAGTGTTCATCAGATTTTCTTCTGTGATTTTGCTCTTGTCCATGCAGAGGAAAAATGGAAAGTCTTCTAAGTATTTGGTTTGTTTGGTTTGTTTGGTTTTTTTTTTCTTTGACATGAGAATAACTGTTGAGATTAATGGAAGTGGTTGAGTCTCCTCCACTTTTCTTTCCATCTTCACCCCAAATGGCATCATTAGGACATTGCATTCCATTCTTTGGCTTAATCAAATGGAGTTTCTTCTATATTGCTTTCCATTATCTAATAAAGTCATGATAAAAAAAATCTTTTAAAATGTTTAAACATGGTCCAGGCCTGCACAAAACCCGGATTTTTTTTTTCTTTCTATTTTTTTTTTTTTTTTATAAAGATGTGTACATGTTAGAATTTTCTCCTTTGAGCACATGTAAAGCTGTCTGGACTTGAAATAATGGAAGAGCTCAGAATCTATCTCATTTCCAATACCCAATGTAAAAATGAGCCATAAAAGTTAGATTTCTTCCCTTGATGGGTTTGACTAATTGGGACTTCTGAGTTTACAACTCAACAAACTCAGCAAAAATTTGAGATCATTGCAGGTATAATAGAGTGGCAGACTTATTTTCATTGAAGTTTTCATATTAAGATGATACCAAGAGAAAGAGAACGTTACAACAATGGACATGCTTCTAGTTTGGAATGGTTTGGAGATGTAACACACAAAATCATAGAATGACTAAGGTGGAAAGGGATCTCAGCATCTTGTTCCAAGCCCTCCACTCTGGGCAGGGAGCCTTCCACCAGACCAGGTTGCTCAAAGCSCCATCCAACCCAGCTTTGKACATCTCCACAGATTCAATTATGGCTTTAGTAAAAGTACAAAAACTATCCCCAAAGCAGGAAAGACACACAACTGACTTCCCATGATGACTCCATCGAGCACTATGGCAGGATGTCATGTTTTTTCTGTTCACCTCATCTGGTCNTGGAAGAGCTCAGAATCTATCTCATTTCCAATACCCAATGTAAAAATGAGCCATAAAAGTTAGATTTCTTCCCTTGATGGGTTTGACTAATTGGGACTTCTGAGTTTACAACTCAACAAACTCAGCAAAAATTTGAGATCATTGCAGGTATAATAGAGTGGCAGACTTATTTTCATTGAAGTTTTCATATTAAGATGATACCAAGAGAAAGAGAACGTTACAACAATGGACATGCTTCTAGTTTGGAATGGTTTGGAGATGTAACACACAAAATCATAGAATGACTAAGGTGGAAAGGGATCTCAGCATCTTGTTCCAAGCCCTCCACTCTGGGCAGGGAGCCTTCCACCAGACCAGGTTGCTCAAAGCSCCATCCAACCCAGCTTTGKACATCTCCACAGATTCAATTATGGCTTTAGTAAAAGTACAAAAMCTATCCCCAAAGCAGGAAAGACACACAACTGACTTCCCATGATGACTCCATCGAGCACTATGGCAGGATGTCATGTTTTTTCTGTTCACCTCATCTGGTCATTGCAATGTCTTGCTGTAAGAGGGCAAATGTGGCAGATGTTTGTTTGCAACCAGTTTTCAACTTTCTGGACAGATGTTCTTTAAATCTTTATAACAAATACGTTTGATGACTGTGATGGCTTTGCATTTCGGGGTGCTTGTGCTTTATATTCCTTTTTAGTTCCTTTATCAAGGCTAAATCCTCCTCCTTTCTCTTCCCTTCTGCATCACCTTTTATCCCACCCAAAAGCAGTTCGATATCTCTGTGTTGGCTGCATTATTCCAGTRTATTCCCAGCTCMTATCAGTACCGACCCAGACCTGTGYATTCTGAAATTTTGCTGTGCATTATCTTATGGGAGTAATAATTATCAGTGGGTTGTTAGCCAAGTATGGAAAAGCAAACAAAAAAATAATGAAAATGTTTACTTGAAGCAGTTTTCAATTGAAAATCCGGTTTTTGTCTGAACATGGTCCCATTATGGGCTTTCTCTACAATCTAGATGTTCACTRTCAAAGAAATCAGAATTTAGAATCTTGGAGATTTTTGTTCTGTATAATTGAGTTGAGACATATAAATTAATCAAAGACTTATGATCAGACTGACAGACAGATAATGACTGCAGAGTCAGATGGACAGTATAATTCCACAATATCTGTTTCCTTGGAAAACAATRTAAAATCATGGCAATGCCTGAGTAATGTTTGACTGTATTTTAGGAGCCTTCTCAGGCAGGATGCTGGTTGTTATGAGAGTATTTTGGAGATGTCCAGATCTGTAAATGCTTTATGAAGGAACTCTTGTTCTACATCAGGCTCCAGGTTTCTCAATGCTGATTATTGTGACATATTGATTTCTTTGGATTGTTACTCAATCTAAAGTAGATTACCATTACTTCAGTAGTAATAACACACTCAAAGTCTTAAAACAAAAGAAATATAACTTTGAGACATTTCAGATTGTCTTTTGATTTCTAAAAATTAGAAATTGAAGGCCGATATTCTTCATTTTTTGGTATTCATTGGAAAGTTATCACCTTTAAAACATCCTTGCCCTGAATAAAATATAAGTATTCCATTTACGCAATGTGCAAGACCCTTGAAATTAAATAAAACTTTGATTTTTTTGGGGGGGGGGTTAGTTTGGTTTAGCTTCATTATCAAATAGATTTCTAACTCTGGATCACTAAAGTTAGCAAAAATAAATACCGAGCAGTATCCTTTTAAAATTTTCCCAAGGAACTTTCACTACACCTGTGCTAGCAAATTGTACTCAGCAAAGAAATTCATGCAAACTTTGCATCTTTATCAGCTATGAAATGCAATAGAGAAGATGTTCCTTCTGTTGTTATAGCCCTTGCCAACAAACAGTCTCTTAAATCTCTTTTCAAAATACAGTCAGTGACAGCAGAGATAGGGGATCTTTTCAGATAATTATTTGCTTTGTCTGTGACCCGACAGTGAGGCTGAATTTAATACCAGATACTACTAAAATTTCATATTCTGTAGTGTTGAATACACAGACCCTTCTATTCTTGCTGGCCTAAGTTCCAGAGGAGCAGCCTTACACATTTCATAATGAATATACACAGCACAGGTGAGACAAAATGGGAAACTGGATCAGTAGGGTCAGAAAAGAACACCTAGAGCTTAAGTAAAAACAGAATTTGGAGCAGGAAAGGCATTATGAAATATGTAAGGAAATAAAAAGGGAGCCAGAAAGCCAAAAGAGATCAGTAAGGGACAAGAAAGAAGTGGGAGGGAATGAGAGCACAAGAATTAGCAGAACAGGACAAAACCACTCAGAGATCTGACAGGAAGCTTGAACTTTATTTGAAAGGTTTGAACTTTATTTGAAAGGACAAAAATTACCTCTTGTCTCTCTGAACAATGTTTTTGTTTCTCAGTTATCATGTTGTTTAATTAAAGGAAACATAATTAAATCAAAAAAACCAAAATGGAAAGAATGGAACTGAAGACTTGAGATTTTAAAATAACTGATCACTTCTTCCAAGCCTAATTYTGCCATTTATGAACAATTCTTTGCTCCACTTAGTAGCATGTGGTTATTTAATATATAGTGTTGTCCTGTTAATGAAAATGGTCAACGCCCTCAGCTAAAATCTACCCACTCTGTCAAGTGCACAAACCTAAAATTCCCTTTTTCAAGCTCCTGTGTGCCTTTGAAAAGGCCATTAGTGSACAGGGAAAGCAGAGGCCCAGCTGAGTGTGAAGAATGCAGCCAATTAGYACAATTACAGACACCTTAGGCTCTAAGATTTTGTGTGTGATATCAAACCTTTACTGAGAAAATAAGGGGGGAAATAGGTAAAGGCATGATTTGGCTGAACATCTTGAAAAATTAACAATATTTACCAGTTCACAGACCAGCACCTTCAGGGACACAGAAGGAATCCCACTGTTGTGAATGTCTGAACCCAGAGAGGGACATTCTTTTCCCACATATTAGGCACTTTCAAAAATAAATTATAAAAAAAAAATATATAATAACAAAGATTTTTAAAAAATAGATGTTTATATAAACAGTTGTAATCTTTCTGCTTATCTGCTTTACTTTGCCTAAGACTTTTCAGATTAAACCTGGATGCACTGATGACAATGGAACTTCCTGTGAAGCCCTGTGTATGCCTTGGACCATTTAACAAATTTGTGTCAACTAACAAATTTTAAAACAAAACTGTGTATTACTTTTTGCACCACACTACCTAATACACTACTATTTCGGGCACTAGGAATAGTGTAAGATGGCAGCAACAGGTGGGAACAACAGCTTCGTCACTGCTACATATTGTGCTCTGAAGGAAATGCTCTTGTCCTCTGTACCCAAATTAGTCTTTCCTGTTCCTAATTTGTTTACAAAATTAATATTCTTACCCATGCCTCTGTATTTCAGACAAGATCTGGAACACTGAAGAGAAAAACAAAGTCTGTGAAATCCACATAGACAGGACAAACTGGTTTTTTTAAAAGCATCTGGTGATTTCTTCTGGCTTTGGAAAGAATAAGTCTCTCATTGACTTCACTATGAACAAATATGCTTCTTTGTGTCATTGTCTGCCTCTTCTCTTCATTCATATGCATGAGCAGTACCTTAAGTAATCCATATTCACATTTTATTGAGTACTTTATATCAGAGACAGCACGTCTGCATCTACAATCCTATTGCAYTGGTCCTACTGTGAAGACATTTTCTCCCTTTCAAAAATATAATAAAAATCACTGCCAGCTTATGTTCAATCACAAATTATGCAAGCGTGTCATGGTGTGACTGGAAATAATCCTCGTGGATTCACTGAACAAATTGTTGTAATTTTGTTCCATTCTAACTTCACCTCTCAGGCCTCACAGAATTTATTTATCCCATGTGGTGCCACCCCTTGTGCAGTTAGACATAGAAAACGAGTGTTTTCTTGCTCCCATTTATCAGTGTTGGTACTGCATCTMTTTCCTAACATTTGTTACTGTATTAGTAGGAACAGCAGCACAGTTTTGGTGGCAGAAGTTACAGTAGAATCAGGAGAATCATGTTCCAAATCTCTGAGTCCAACCTGCTCAAAGGGGCTCTCACAGACTTACCCAAGCAGCTCAAAACGATCTGTGTTCTGCTTGAGTGGGTGAGGTAGTTAATTATGAATCCTCAGTAAGTTTATCTTGACAGTCATGAATCATGCTAAACCATATTCTGAGCAGTTTAGTTTTAATCCTAACCTTGGCTTTCCACCTGTTCTRTGAACAACATTTAACTCTTTGGGTGTCATTGACTGCTGCAGTGGCAGATGTGTATCARGAAATAGATGTTTAATGGAGAAGAKGGCCAGTCTTCATCCTGCCTTCAGCTGGAGGTGAGAACTGGGAGCTGCCAAAGCAGAGTCAGGTTTATAATCTGCAGTCATAAAAAGTATTGATCCACAACAATCATTTCAAAAAATGAGCATCAGATTTGGACAGATCAGTTGCTGTCCTGCTGTTACCCTGTGGTTTCTGATGACATGGCCAAGACTGTCAACAGGAACAACTGCTGCTCCTCTGGAAATGTGTCATTTATCTAGCTATCTTATCTTCACTCTTCAATGTTACTAAAGCAGTTCCTTCTATTTTTATAGTTTCTTTTAAAACTCACATCAAACTCAGAAATGCACTGTCTATACAGCTATCACTGTCTTAGGTGGGATATTTATACCAGAGACATACACAGTTATCTCTCCATTAGTTCTTTTTCTGTCCCTCACTGAGACAGCTGGGGACTTCTAAATCAGGAAAAGCTCAAGGCAATGGTTTTAGAATGGGTTCCAGGGTGGCACATGAGCTTGCAGCAGGTGTTCTGAACCATTATTGAAAGAGAAGTTGTATTGCCTGCCTGGTTTTGGCAGGAACAGAGTTAATTCTCTGTTTAGTAGCTGGTTAGGGGCTGTGTTTTGGATTGAGTATGACACACTGGTGTTTTGGTTGTTGTTACTCTAAATCAAGGACTTTTCACTGTCTCAAGCTCAGCTACTGAGGAGCTCCATGAAAAGAGGTCAGGGAGCATGAGCAGGACAGGTGGCCCAAACTGGCCAAAGAAATATTCCATAGCATAGAGCATCATGACCAGTATATAAACTGGGAAGAATTGGCTGGAAGCTTCCACTCACTGCTTGGGGATGGGGTGGGCATTGGTCAGTGGGCACTGAGAAACTTGTGCATCACTTGTTTCTCTTGGGTTGTTACTCTTTTTCTCTCTCTCCCCTTATAATTTCTATTATTATTATTATTACTATTATTATTATTATTATTACTACCACAACTATTATTATGATTATTATTATGATCATTATTACAATTATTATTATTATTACTACTACTACAACTACGACTACTACTACTACTACTACTACATTTGGTTTTAATTATTAAATTGCTCTTATTTCAACCCACAGATTTGAAAAACCTTTTTTTTTTTTCTGATTCTCTTCCCCACTGGAGGGTGTGGAGGTGAGGTATGTGAGAAGGTGGCTGTGTGGCAATTATTTGTCAGCTGGGGTTGAACTGTGACACCACCTTCAAACACCTTCTCAGGGTCCCTGAGAGAGCAGGAACAGGGATGTACATTTTAAAATATCACTGTTGCTGTTGTGCCCCTGAAAAATAGAAGACAGAGCAGCAAAATACTCTGAATGGAGCAGACACAGTCACTGAAGAGCTGTGAGTATTAAATATGGTTCCCATGTTTCTCAGCATGTCCAGGCATATTTTCTASTCCTTGTAAGCTGGGCTGCCCATATGTTCACAAACAATCGTTTTAAAATACAAGTTTACTTACCAGACATGATTCCCCAGTCTCTCTGAGCTCTCTCACTGTTTGCTTCATTTAAAATGACATTTAATTAAATGAACAAGGACAGGTWTTGTTTCTCCATGGGAGTGGGGGTATATGCAATATCTTGATGAGCTGTTGAAAGAAAAAAAGAAACTGGAGTGGTCAGAAGATAATTACTTTTTATGCCTTTTCAGACATGAGTTCCTCATCCAGACAACAATGTTGAAGTAATCTTATTAAAAGACATTTGTCTTAGCCATGACTTTGCTWCTAGTATTGAAAGTTGTAGAGGCAAAAGAAACTTCAACCCTTGCCAACTTTATCTTARCAGAACAGATTTTATTTTTCAGTATTTTTCTCTTTCAAGGCACCATTTGCAGGTCATCCAGTCAAACTCACAGCTCAATTTAGGGACAGCCTGAGGCAGGTTGCTCAGGGCCACATCATGGTGGGTTGCAATATCWCTAGTGATGGAGAATTCATAGCATCCCTAAACAACCTGTTTGACCACACACAGAATAAAAAACATTTTCCTATTTTTAGAMAAAATTTCTTGTATATCATTCTGTGTCTGTTATCTCCTGTACTTTTATTGGTTGTCACTGAGAAAAGTGTGGSTCCATTTTCTTTACTCCCCTCATTAGATATTTTTACATGTTGAGAAGATCTTCCTGTGCCTCCTTTTCTTCAGCCTCAAAAATTTCATCAAAATGTTTGTTTATAGAATAAAAGTGTATTTAGGGTGATGCAAAGTATTTTATATTCAGCTCTCATTAAAATCTTAATTAACAGCAAATTATCAATTTACAATTAATAATAAAAGCTTCTCTGCATGCTTTTAGCATACATCTGAAAAGAAACTACATCACTGCTTTAAAATATAATCAGAAAAGCACATAAAATATATTTTGTGCTGTCTGTTATTTATAGCAAGGCATCAGAGAAAAAAGTGTTTCACTAGGTGAAGCTGGAGATGCCATTTCATTTACTTTCCACTTGATGTTGCTGCGTTTAGTCCARCAGCTACAGAATATTTTAAACACTAAATAGAATGCATGAAGAACATTTTCATTAACAATTGGTTCCATGCAGTTGAACTGTGTGAAGAAAAAATCACACATCAGTCTAAGATTTAAGAATTCAGTCTCTCTGAGCAGCAGAGTAGAGTATTTAGATCCATTTATTTAAATTCCTTAAGAAAAAGCTAAGAGAAAGAAGCACAAGGGCCTTCTTTTTTTGCAATTAAAAACATGGTGGGAACTATCAAATTAAATTAAACTATTCCCAGCTACATCTGTGAAAATCAAAGCTTATTGTAATAACGTCAAGGAGTGAAAACAGAAGAATTTGTTTTCTAATTAAATGAGGAGCTCCCAATGAGGTTGGGGATAGCAAATAYTCAGTTCAGGTCCAGCAGGAGCTATGGGCTTACATTGCATTATTTATTTACATTGTATGTGATATCTCTTTGAATGTCCCATAAAATGGGACCTTTCTGTTGGTCTCCCAWGACACCCATTTCTGAAACTCTAGATAAGAAGCAGAGGGGAGCAGAGMAAGAGGAAATATAGAATTTGAGTCAAGCTTACATGATTTACAGCTGCAGWTGAAGATAGAAAGTTATTTCAAAACCATCAGTCTCTTACTAGAAGCTGTAGACTCTGCCTAGAGGTACAATGAGTAGGTCCAGAATAGTGTTTCTAGACTTCAAAAATGCCCGCATCCTGCTTGGACAAATCATTCACCTTTAAACCTGAGTTTATAGTGTTCTGTGTCATAATTTGCAATCAGCTATGCATATTTGTACTAAAGAATGATTAATTAACTGCCTGCAACAACACTCCCTCCAGTTATTCTTCAGTGTTTTTGAAAGGAGAGGTACACTTTTTGTTAACTTGTAACTCAGTTTTTAAAGAAACTAAGATTTTGGAGGTACACTTTAAAGGCAAAATCCATGGAAATTAAGCACTAAAGCAATGCATATTACCAGAAGCAAATTATCATTGCATTCTCTTTTGAGTGTTCAAGGGGATCACCATGCTGAGGCATTATCAGTCAGTGGTGCAAAACCAGCCAGGGAGTGGCAGSCTTTGGAGTGCCTTTTTTTTAACAAAGAAAAGTTGAAAATTACTCAGTGATACCCCCACAGTCAGTTTAGTTTATGATTTTAGGGGAGTATTTAGGCTTGACTCGAATGAAACTGTCAGATATGGTTGTTCTGAATTGGTTTTCAAATAAATGCAGTTGTCACTAATATTTTGGTCTTGTGACCATTGGGTCTGGTTGGGGAACTCACTGTGTTCAGAATTTAATGATTCTCTCTGTGGTTGCTGAGCATGAGGCAGATTAAAAATTGGGAAACTACAGAGAGTGGCAACACTTGCTCAGGGAAATTGGAAATGCAACCTTCTCATTAGGCCCGTGATGGTCACACCAGGATATATTGATCTACCCTGAATCTTTTTTATATCTGGCAATGATATGGTGAATTACATAACTTCCTCTTAATTATGTATGAAATGTTCAGAAACTTGACTCAAAACACTTTTTTTTTCAGTACTTCCATTATTTTCTTGATCTTTTTTTCTTCTTTTGTTTTCTGTTTAAAACAAAARTGTTCTACGTACTTTGTATTTATTAAATCTGTGTATTTACATAAAATATGCTCCATTCAATGAGGGRTTACATTATCCATGATAGATATTTTACCTACTAAAAAATAATACGGATAACCACTATTTAATGAAATAACTTTGATTATAAAGCTACTAGAGGTCTTCTCCCATATACAGATAAGAAGTGGAGAAACAAGAAAATTTGACATTTTACCTTTCATTWAAAAAAAAAAAWAATAAAACAAAACATTGATAATTTTGAGATGACAGTTGTGCCCAGTGCTTCTACAGTTAATTCTGTTCAGCTCATGGCAGTCTTCATCAGCTTCAAAAAAACCCCACTCACTATTACATTTACATAAATCCAGAGAGGAAAAATTGAGTAAAAACCCTGATAAAAGAGGGTTTAAACTGGATTGATAATCTTCTAAAGGACTTAATGTGCATAACATTGGATGCACCTTTACATTTGTCTGCTGTACAAATCTGGATATAAACACAGGCTTATGCTTTGCTTCTTTACAAAATGCAGCCTTTAAGCACTCTCTCCCTAGGAGGGCWGTGAARSACTGGGACAGCCRTRGGTRCCCCATCCCTGGAAGTGTCCAAGGCCRGGCTGAAWGGGGTTTTGAGCAACCTGGTCTGGTGGAAAGTGTCYCTGASCGTGGYAGGAGGGKTGGARYTGGATGATCTTCAGTGTCCCTTCCAATCCAAACCATTCTATAATCCTCTGAGCCCATGAATATTATACATAAACGATTTCTAATGGATTTAATGACCAGAAATAATTAACCTCCTACCATTTTCTTGTAGAGTCACATGCTGTCTAAAGACCTGCACCTTTCCCACTACTGCCTGTCTTATGGAAGAAACCCCTTTGCTTGTTCTTTTTTTGATTTTAAAATTCCTTAGACTGATTAATTATATGCAATATTATGAAAAAAGCTCCATGGAGATAAAAAAAAAATCCCCTAACTCATGGAGTGGATACAACAGAGTCCAATGAAAATTTTTGTTGATTGATGAAAGGCAATACATGTAAGACGAAGTTTTTAAGCCTGAAACACACTGTGATTCTCAAGGAACAAAAATGACTATGTTTATCTGCTGGAGAAAAACTAGTASTGCTGTTGATTAAATTACAAAAAGCTACGTTTTTATTGGCAGTTCAGATCAATTAGGGAAGGAGAAAGCTGAGGTGTTGARACAATGGACAGAAAATGGCACCAACAAATGATGGAAAAGAATTGCACTGTGTGGAATTGCCTTCAATAACAAACACCAAAAACAGACATCATCTTGAACAGAAAGGTGCAGGATGTGTAAGGTAAAAGAAACTGAGAAGATTCCAGAGATACCCCCAGAGAGGATTGCTAAAATGTTTTATTCCTGACAAAGACTTCRGTGATGAGAAAAGAAATCAACAATAACAGGGAAGCACATTCACATTTCCATTTGTGATGCCGACAGAGACAATGACATGCTCATATTTTGCATTCCCTATTGCAAATCCAGTTTGGTTTAACACCTCAATTTCAATGAAAGAAAGCTGTTACAGACTGGCGCGGAATTACTGACATCCTCCCAGCTGCCAGCTGTCCTGCTAAAGCCGAGCTGTGCCTTGTCTGTTACTAGAAATGATTGCTCGAAATTAATTTTCTCCAGTTTTTCTAATCAGCCCATGCAACGCTTATGAATTTACTGTGAATGTTTCCTGCTGTAGTGTGTCATGCAATAAACAGATTTTCTTCTTTCTGCTACCTAYGTAACCTAGGATTAACTTTCTTCAGAATGGAACATGAGGAGAAAAATATCTTTTGTATTGGGTTTGTGTGGCAAGGGTTTGGTAGCAGGGGGCTGCAAGGGGAGCTTCTCTGAGAAGCTTCCAGAGGTTTCCATCATGTCTGAGAGCCAATGCCTGCTGGTTCCAGGACGGATCTGCTGCTGGCCAAGGTTCAGCAATGATGGCAGTAGCGCCTCTGGGATAGCACATTTAGGAAGAGGGAGTGGTAAGGGAAAATGTTGTGAAATTGCAGCTGGAGAGGATTGAGAATATGTGACAAAAACAGCTCTGCAGACACCAAGGCCAGTGCAGGAGGGGCAGAAAGTGCTCCAGCTCTGGAGCTGATTCCCTGCAGCCCCTGGTGAAGCAGCTGTGCCCTGCAGCCCATGGGGGATCCAGGCCAGAGCAGGTGGACACTTGAAGAGGCTGAAATCTTTTGGGAACCCCACACTGGAGCAGTTTTCTGGCAGGACCTGAGGCCCCACAGAGGACTCCGTTGATTCCTGAAGGACTGCACCGTGTGGGAGGGACTTGTACTGGAACAGCTTGTGAAGAATTGCAATCCATGGAAGGACTCCTGCTGGACAAGTTCATGGAATCCATGCTGGAGAAATTCATGGAGGACTGAATCCCACAGGAGATACCCCCCACTGAAGCAGGGAAAGAGTGAGGAGTCCTCACCCTGGGCAGGAAGGAGMAGCAGAGACAACCTGYGATGARCTGAATGCAGCCCCCATTCCCCATCTCCCTGGGCCACTGTGGGTAAAGAAGCAGAGAAATTGGGAATGAAGTTAACCAGAKTAGGGGAAATGTGGGGMCACTGCTGARTCAGAAGGGTGCCCTTGTCAAGAAAGACACAGAGAAGTCAGAATTACTGAATAACTTCTTTGTATCAAGTTTCACTGCTCAGGCTGGCCCTCAGGAGTCCTGAACCTTGGAGGTAAGAGAGGAAAGCTGGAGAAAGGAAGACTTTGCCTTGGTCACAGAGCACTGGGTTAGGGGTTGGCTAGAGAGATCTGGGAGCCATAAATCCCCAGGTCCTGATGGGACACCCCACAGCTGT
Source organism: Malurus melanocephalus (assembly GCF_030028575.1). Lineage (NCBI taxonomy): Eukaryota > Metazoa > Chordata > Aves > Passeriformes > Maluridae > Malurus > Malurus melanocephalus. Next base: position 2,107,253 of record NW_026623336.1, read on the forward strand.
GAGGGAGCTGCTGAGGGTGGCAGAACACTGGAACARGCTGCTCAGGGWGGTCATGGAGCCTCCCCCTCCAGAGAYATTCAAAACCCACCCAGACTCGTTCCTTTATAAACTGCTCTAAGTGACCCTGCCTYGGCAYAGGGTTTCTCTTGATGACCTCCGGAGATCCGTTCCATCCCTAACATTTCTGTGATTCTGTGAATCAAGGCAAAGCMGGTGACAGGATACTGGCAAAGAAATCGCTTCTCTTAAATATTTTTTWAAAATTCTGTTAGAAAAATGAAATTGCTTCTTCAAGATCTCCCTCAGCAGACATTGSCACCTGAAGACCCCTGTCTCTAAATTCAGACCATAACTACCTCTTCCTTCCATGAAAAAAATGAACAGAAGTGTTATAATGARCTGCTCCCACTACCATTGAAATCAGTGACACCAGCAATCCTGCACTGAATCCACTTTGGAGAAATTTGTCMGATAAAGGTTTTTCACATTAAGCATCTGCTGTAATGCAAGTGTATCTACAGCTATAAATTTCACACAAAATGGTCCTTTTAGAATTGACCATGATGTGTTTTGGGAAGATTGTGGCTGTGGTATAAGAGACCCTAAATGTTTTCCCTCAATGCTGATTTTAAAATATTTGCCAACAGASTTCAGCCTTTACACTCCTGACTCACTTCATATTAAGTAAGAGAATCAGTCCTTCATAGCTGAGCAGAACAGATGTATGGCTTTAAATGACTGAAAATTATATTTCTTCACTGTAGATTAAACATCCTCCTACTGCTTGTTAAATGCACTTGTTCATTTTCTTGATTGACTATAGATTCAAACAGCCTTCTTTTTTAGAAATGGATATGCTTAGATGAGGTAGTCTCAGCATTCAGTACTATGTTAATGCCAAGTCTTCTGCAGTACAACATGGTCTCAGATTTTCATCAAGAAAATATTGTGCAGCATGTGAACAACAACTAAAAAA
>NW_026623336.1:2108353-2114725 GCF_030028575.1 Malurus melanocephalus
AGGAAGGGAAAAAAAGATAATTTATTTGGGCATCTCTCATTTTGCAATTCACATTTTCAATAGTAAACAGATTACATTAACACAAACATTAACAGGGACAGAAGTGGGGATGTTCTCTAAATTACATTGTTTTTCTCCAGGATTTCTGCTTCTGCAATTTGACAGATTTATAGTTTTCCTCATAGAAACCATGAATCTCTTCAGGCAGGAAACAGTCGACAGAGTGCCTTGTTCAAAGACTTTCCAAGGTCACACTTTTCGACACAACAGAAGGTCGGGGTACTGGTGATGTAGTCTCTTCAATAACTACCATCAGAGTCCACTGGGAAGTCAAGACATCKCATAAAGTCTAATGCTGCTTTGGCATCTGTTCCAGAGAGTTCCCTGCCCCCTCTTTCCTTCCCCTTTTCCCTTCCCTGGRAGAAGTGCAGCAGCTACATGACAGAAGGCTGGAAATGCAAGCATTAAGCAGCCAACCTGTGGTTCCTTTTACTATTTCTTTAAAAATCCTTTCTGCTTCTGGGGTTCACATAGCTCTGTCAGAATTTCAGTTTGAATGGAATAAGAGCCAATTCAGTTGATTCCCTGGAGGCTAYCGAGAATGTGATTCCTGTGGAGTTATTCATAGATTAGCTGGTGTCCTTTACAGAACCTCTAAATCCTATATAGGTTGRTGCCACTTATTCCTGGATTAAATCTACACTTTGTGCAGCTAATACTGACACGTCTCAATATAGCTTTCATTCATTTAGGTACTTTGGTAACCACTGAGGRAATTATCAAGGGGTTAGAAACAAAACAGCTCTCAGAAGAGCTCTGATTTATCCTTCAGAAGCTTGCACGGTTCCTCTGCATTTATTTTGACAGAACGCAGAGTTCTTACACACAGCAAAGCTCTGTGGGTATCCTGGTTATTTTTGCACTGTRTGAAGCAAAGGTAAAGGGAGACATAAAGTCAGACATATCAGCTTTGTTTAAAGAGACCTCGGATATTCATGTAAAATGTGACATATGTTCAGCCTCTAATCTTCTGCTCCCTGATGAGAGTGTCACCACCAGGTACAGTAAGGACAAAGAACARTGTGGGAATTCAAAATGAAAAGATAAGGATAAGTGCTTTATCATAAAACACTGAGTGCACRAATGGCTCTTCAGTGTTTTGTGAACACAGAGCTCTACTTGCAGGTTTTCAGATGAGGGAGAGATTTCTTTCCCAAAATGTTATTGATGCTGTCTGGATTTGCACTTCGACCCAGCCCCGTGTCACTGAGATGTTTACACTGCCAGTTCACAGGTTCCAGTCCACAGATTATGAGATCTTTAGGCATTTTGATTTACATTCTCTTAGGAGGAAACACTTTTGAGAAACAAGTGGAATATCTAGCTCTCTGCATTCCAGACAATCTTTAAGGTAATTAAACACTCTGCAAAATAAATACAAAGGGACTGAATTAAAACCCCACAAAACCTCTTTTCAATTGTTTCCCATAGTTTAAGAACTTAGTTTTTACACCCTCACATTCTGCTGCAGCAAAAATGCAATTTATGCAGGAAAACAATGAAAATCTGAGCATCTCTTCTATGGCATAAATATCCACACTGAAACAATGTTTTGTCCTTTACACCAATATCATGCCCCTCAGTGAGTTTGCACATCAAAGAAAAACTGTTCAGTTCATGCAATTTAAGCAGAAGCCATTTTAAAGAAGTTTTTTTTATTTGCTAATAACAACTAATTAACCCACAAACAATGAACAAGGCACTAGGGATCAATGACAGCAATGTAACAGAATAATCAGAATATTAGAAATTTATTAGATGTTCATAAAACTATACGTATCTAAACACCTTTCAATGTTCCACATAGTTATAATCACACATAAAGTTGTGCCAGGACAACACACACTGAGCTGTCCACACTCCTGTTTTCATTAAATGTGGGCTGCAGACACATCCCCTCTCCTGAAAGGCCAGATCCYCCGTTTAGACCCATCTCTTTTTTGAGATGTAGGATCTTCAGCTTTATTTATACCTGTGCCTCTCCCTACAATCCTCTAATGCACACACCAGAGAGAAAGTGCCCCCTGTGTTCATGTACATGAACTGGTGACCTCAGGGCTTCTCAAATGGCACCAAAGTCAGCAGCCACACAGAATTCTTGGAGTGAAAGCCCTGGAAAGACCTCTGGACTGCTGCAGGCATGTGTTGGTGGTCAGTTATGGGCAAGGAGAGTGTCCTTACAGCCAGTGGGGAGCTAACCAGTGGGGCCAGGTGGTGAATCGAGCTGATTTGAGGCAGATGCCCAGGAGTGGGGCAGAAAACCCATTTTCTCATCTAAAAGGAGTCACCTAATCCTATTTCAGACACATCACAGAGCTCCTCCTTACCTTGAACTGCTACTCCAAAAACACAGGAGTCTCTGATCCCTTATGGATCTCCTATTTTATGATCATGGGTAACCCACAGGATTCGAAAGGTGTTATGTGTCTGTATTTTGGCAGCTAAATCTCAACTCTTTTGCCTAACCATCTGAGCAGCTCTCAACACTCCAGTTGCTAACAAGGAAAAYAGTTTAATCTGTCACAATGAAGAARTTTTCATTGAGGCCATTTGACATGCTCCAGGGTGTCCATCTCTGGCATTTAGCTGCTGCTCCAGAAGGACATGGATCTCCCATGCAGATCCAAGTGTTGGGCATGCCTGAAAGCCTACCATGGATACTCCTGGGGAATGAAAAATGGCAGAAAATGGTGAGATGTGATCATCTGAACTGGTCTCTCATGGAGTGGGAGCTTTGACTCCTAAAGCAGATGCAGATTGCATGTGCAGGTGTGCTGGCTTGGAAGAGAGCACAACTCTYTCAGCAAAACCCAATCTCTGCTCCCAACCATTCCCTGAGTCCTCTTCACCCATCTTTGTCACATTGCATCAATATAGATTCCCTTTTCTTTTCTGTAAGTCCTGCCAGAGGGTTACAACAGCAGATATGGCTTTGTTTACCCCTCGTGGTTTAGATTTGTAACAGCTTCTTAATGCACAGAAAATTAAATGTACTTATGTGAAAAACATCAAATGCAAGCACAGGCAAAGAGAGATTTCAGGATAACATACCCAACTTTGGGTTAATTTTCACAGACATTCAATATTCTTTCACCATCTCCAGAATGCACCCTACAAAAGATAAAATACTTCTTTATTAAAGCTGATGTAAGAGTTTTATTTTCTTTTATGCTTTATTTTATTTTRCATTTCTTTTGTTTAGCTCTCAGAAACAGATGGGTCATTTCAGCTGAATCATAAATCAGATTATGGCTAACGAWTAAAGTCAGGAAAGTCTTCTGCTTTTGAAAACAGCATCTTATCAGAAAATATCTGAGAGTGTGTCATGCACAAAACTCATTAAATAGCTTGTAAAATTTAATGGTATCTTATATATATGATATGAATATGTATCATTCAACAGTGAAATACTAGACTAGAGGCACAGCTGGATTTGAATCTGCTTTTTTATTTTTTCTCGTGTTTTTTTTTTGTTTACTTTTGTTATATTATTTCAAGAATATTTATTTCTTGAGAATAACATTTTAGAGTTGTAAATATGCAATACATAATCTGGTTCTCATTAATTTCACAATCCAGATCCAGCAGGTTTTTACAAAGAATGAAAACAAAATCCAAYGTGTGGCATAAAATACTGAAAACAACTGGAGACAGGCTGGTTTTTTTTTGTTATTTTTAAGTGCCAGCATTATAACTATAGCTTGTGCTGACTTTTGAGAATGGATTTTCAGTAAATTATGCAATTTTTCCTGTTTTGAGGACAATCGGAAAATTTAAATGAATATATATTTGGATGTAGAGAAGACAGGTAKCAATGCTGTTTGTGCAGTTCTGTCATTTTTCATGCTCTTTAAACAGACTGAAGGTTTGGTATCCATGTCCTCAACCGTTTGCCACAGAATGAGTTTAAAATGGTTCTGATCGCTGTGATTGAGATTTTTACAATTAAAATTAATTCTCCTTTCCATTTTGCAGCAACAAGAATGAGAGAAAATTGAGTTTCTTGATACTCTGAAAATGATCTTTTCAGTGTCTGAAGAGCTCTAAGCCACTTGCACTTCACTTCTGAATGAAAAGTTAGGCAACATTTTGAAAAGGTCTTTGACCAAGTGATAAAAAGAAGAGCAATGAAGTGAGGATAACTCATACAAAGGACTTAAGAAAGATCTCAAAGGGTTTGGGAAAGCAATAGAAAATAAAAGAAAAACTACCARCATTCAAGCAAGAAATTATAATATGCTGAAGTGGCAAAACTCTTCATTTGGGACTGCCACAAGAATTTATGTCACACAACATGAAAATATTTTAAGAGATCAAAGAATAAAATAGAGGCAACAAAAGCATAAAATATCATCTGAGCAACAGAAAATCTCAGGTGACAGCAAGCACAGATAAAGATGACAGATTTGTCACTGACAGGCAGAAATCAAGAAAGAGATGGAAGAATGCAATCAAGGTCTAGTTAACAAGAAAGTGCACACCACTGAGACTTGGGGGTGATGCATAAACCAGGGAGAGGGTGGCATCCTTTGAAGGATTGCAGGAGGCTGTTAAATAAACATTTTTGGATGTGGAAATGATGAAAAGTGAATTGGGGTAGCACAGGGTCCTAAACAAATAATCTCAAAAAGATATGCAAAAGTGTTTAATCTTGTGAGAGTATTGTGCCTCTTGGAAAAATGATTAGCTTGTACTTTTAAATTATGCTTTTTTTAGAAAATTCCAAAGCAAAACCAAGACAAAGACAGTTCCTGTCAGAGAAATGAGAGCACTACTCACATTCCTTCAAAATTTGAAATATTTTCAGTTATTTTGCTTTTTTATACTGGTGTTCTCATCCCTCCATGAGGAACAATCAAGCTGTTTCCCACATTTKGCACAAACTTGCTAAGGCAGCATTAAGTAAAATCTATTTAAACATTTGTCCCTAGGAAGAAGACTTCATCACTAGCTGGTTTGTCCTTTCTGGGAGGATGTAATCCCAGSACCTGGACGTGATTAACCTCATTAGTTTTTCAAAAATGAGCATTCAGATCTAAACCCAAACAGTGTGAAGAAAGCAGCTTTTTTTTTTTTTTTTTAATCACCTCTAATTTGAAGGTTTCCAAATTTTTGCAGTGCTGGGCTACCTTGTTTCAAAAAATAATTCAAAAGCCATCTCTCAAATTACATCCCCTATTTCAAGCCACAGGAGCTGCTCACATTTATTTCAACTTCAGCCGCGTGAAGGGATTGAGATCTTAGAGCCCTCTGCTTCCCCAGTGCAGGTGAGYGAACACACACAAAGTTCAAAGACAGCAGGCCAGACCTGGGAATTTTTAATCCAATGGAACTCCCGTGCCTCAGTGAGAGCTTTGCTGAGGTTAGGACTGCTAGGCTTGGCTCAGCTCCAGTGCCAGATCTGTGAACTTTGCTTGGCTTCAGGATAATTAGAGTTCAGAGGCACAAAGGTACTGCAGAGACTTCACTGCTGATAACCTGAGGCCGTATCTTGAAGATTTTCCTGCTTTTTTTTTTCTTAGAGCATAGGCAGGAAAACTTCCACTGGCACTGGGAGCTGCCTGCCTGAGCAGACACATCAAGGAGTGAGTGAAAAATATGGTACACAGAATGTAGCAGGAGATCTGCTGGATGGGATTTCACCTTTTACTTCAGATGAGGAAAAATCAATCAGAAATGTTAGCCCCACACAAAGCTTTATTACTGAGGTATTAGTGAAATGAATTAAAGCAGCTCTATGCTGTGCCCTGTATGGATATATTACACTCCTTTCTGTAAGTCTCAACACTGTAGTTTAAATAAAATAGATGAGTGATGTATGGAAAAATGTTTCAATATTGTGCTTTATGCACTTACAATAATCTTATTCTCTGTCCCATGACAGTGAATGCACTAAGCATGTATGCAGTCCTAATAAAAAAAAAAAAAAAGTGATTATATCTTATGGTATTTTTCAAATGTTGTCATTATGAGAACAATTCTAAAGATGAAATTATGCGTACACAGGGAGGCTTGATGATAGTGAACTATTTCCTAAAAGAAAAGGTGCCCAGAAGATTTAAAAATGCAGCTCAGAACTTAAACAAGAATTTCTTAAAACAAGAATAGTGACACTTACAAGYTTTAATTTTCTTTAAATGCCCCATTTTTCAACTTTCCAAGTGCTGYTTAGGAAAGCATATACTATCTTTTACTCTGAGTTCTGCAGTATTAGATTACCGATTCTAGAAAATATCCAAACTGTGCGAGAGCTTTTCTGCATTAATGTACACTCAGACATATCTCAAAGGAAATAGACATATCTTTTTTTTT
>NW_026623336.1:2115367-2127258 GCF_030028575.1 Malurus melanocephalus
AAATCCACACTGGTGCTTCATCATTTGTTTGTTCGTCCCATTGGTTCCTATCTCTGAACCTCTGAAGGTTTTGTATCCATGTCCTCTGCTATTTGTCACAGAATGAGCTTAAAATGACACTGATCAGTGTGATTGAGCCTTTTACAATTACAATGAAAAATAAATCTCCTTTTCATTTTACAGCAACAAGAATAAGAGAAAATTGAGTTTCTTGCTTTTCTGAGAATGATCTTTCCAGTGTYTAATACTAATAATCCAAAGGGATAAGTCCAAGCTTTGGTTGTTACACACCAAATTAACTCAAAGGACTGTGACATCATTTATTCTTCAGGAAGATTGTGCACATCACTTCCAGTGGTGTCTATTAGGGGAATTACTGAGGTAATTCTCTGAAACATGCATTTGAGCAAGCAGAGCTTGGTGTCCCCTTGCACTCCTCGTGCCAGGATCAGATTTTATCCTCGTGTGTAACAAACTCTACGCAAACAGTGTTGTGCAACACAACCCCCATCTCTGACTCTGAGAACAAGGCAATGTGGGACAGGTGACTGAGCCACTGAGGWTCCCAAAACKCTGCTGGGGAAGGTGGCTYTGCCACCARGAGCTGCACGACCAGAGCTGTGTCAGGGTTAATTAGGTGCACAGAGAGACAGGGCTCATTAACTGTCAGGAAGCCCTTATTGCCACATTTCTGCTGCTTTTGGGATCATAGCAGCCTTTCGTAAGTCTAGACAGACCAGTTTCCCAGGAGTTAACTCAATGTCTCTATTTRTGCACAATCTCTGCAAACCTGCTTTGAATCCTTATTTGTGTTCATTCACGTTTTGTTTTTTTGGGGTTTTTTTTTTTTTTTTTTGCTTTGAATCCTTATGAGCTCAACTCTTTTTTTTTTATTTTTTATTTAATCCTCCTCTGAACTTCTATTGTTTTAAAGGCTAAACCCTGGAATTTGTTATTAATTTTATTTTTCTAATATATTGCCCAGCTAATGAGACAAGATACCTGAGTGRAAGTACATGGATGCATAGAAATTCTTGCTCCTTTAATGAAGAAACAATTAATCATTTTTCTTTTGGCATTAAATCTATTATTCATGTCAATATGACATGGATGTAAGACTGTCATTACAAGATCATTACAAGGAATTTCTTTATCTGAGATTATTCTAGGAGGGATGATAATTGTTATTGCTAATAAAAGTAACTGCTATTACTTGGATTTTAAAATATAATTACATGGCAGGAATACTTTGCTGCCATTTACTTACAYAACCCATGTAATAGCCATATAACTAAATTAGAAATGGATGAGGTGGATAGTGGAGATTAAATCCAAATTTACCCCTTTCTRATGATATGCAGAAAGTTCTGTCAGGAATGACTGAGTAAAGGGCACGGAGGTAGTGAGGAGAGGTTGCTCTCAGCTCAGAGTGGACACAGATGATCAGAAAATGAACAAAGGAGTTGTTCACACCAGGTTGGCTCCTTCTGCCAGTAGAGCAGGTGAAGGATTCTTGGTGTCACTGCCAGTTTATGCCACCTCTGTGCCTGGATATCCACATGTCACAYACAWACACACACATTGCCTCCTAAACACCACCGCTGTTCTCCCAAACCTCTCTGGTGACAGCTATTCCATCATGTTGGGATGCTCTGAGGGTTGCTTCCATTGAAATGCCTCAGCAAAATAGCAGACATATTTCTTTCACTCAAATAATTAAAATGAAGTGCAGTGTTTTATCTGTAACACAGATAATTTATCTGTGAAAAGTGGAAAATAATAATGTGGCAAATAATAATCTTATCTGGCTAAAGGTGAATATGAAGCATATAAATACCAAAAAGAGAATTCTCTACCTGCAGCACCATCCTGTTTTTTTCTGGGATAGAATTAATTTTTTTCATGGAGCTGTCACAGAGCTGTGGTTTGGATTCTGTAGGAAAAAAAATAAAAAATTATGTAGCTCTGCCATATAGTATTTCTTTACATTTTCTCATTTCTGGAATATGATCTAGATGCCCCTACCCATGTGTGTCTCTCTGTGTACAGCAGATCTCACTGTGGAGAGAGGGAAAAGGTGCCTGAATGAGCAGGCTGGGCTATCATTGATGGGCTATCAGTGAGGAATTTGAGAACCTGTGTAAGAAAAAGAGGAATGCAGGTCACCCCTTACAGAGTGGCTGTGGGGTATCATGGGATAATGATCCAGGATTTTCACCTGGGATTATTCTCAGAACCTTCCTTAATGAACTGGGAGACAGAGCAGACCCTGCAGCTGACACTGTGGTGGGAAGTGTTGAGAGATAAAATGTGAGGAGAGAGAAACAACAGAAGGGCCCTAAAAGGTGATTAGAAGGAGAGGCAGGAAATGAGACTCAAGCAGGGAAACTGTATTTGTGGGAAAGAAATAGCTCAGAACTCAGTCGAAGCTGGGGAGTAATTTAAAGTCTGATTAAAAGCCTCTTGACATTAGTGGAAAAGATGCACGCTGATTTTAATGGGCCTTGAAACTGATGTCTTTTAAAGCASTTTGAGTTCCCTGAATGAGAGACAATATACAGCAGGTCTGATCCTGTGGGGGAGAATCTGCAGTGTAGGCCAGTGGCAGGAAGAGCCAGGGAAGCATTTACAGAGTTATTTGGGACTATCAAAGTAATAACAGCATTTTCACTCCCTCTTCTCTCTCTTCTAACCTATCCCCCATGTTTCTTGCAGCTGTGGAGGTGAATAGGACATAGAGGGGCTGCTTTGTGAGCGCCACAAACTTCAGTTATGTACATGGAATCCCTGAAGTGACTTTTGCCACTCTGCTCAGTTTGAAAACTATGCCCTTCAACCCAAAAAATACCCTTTAATGAAATTGGGAAGCTGCAATAAAGAACAACACTTCAGTGGTGCGTGGTAGAGGTTATATATTACAAACCTCTTGGAGAATGTCTGGCAACAAACCTTGCAGATGCATTAAATATTTTATGCTGTACATGAAATATTAAGGTTCTTTTTTCTTCACAAAATCTTAATGCAGAGGGTTTCCCCATTTGTTTTATTAAATGCACATGATGGGGTGCAGGCAAAGTCATGCATTTGTTGTAGCAACTATTCATCCTCATCTTCTCATCGTGGAGAAGAGAAGGCCTGGGGAGATCTTTTAGCAGCTTCCACTACCTGAAAGGAGCCTCAAGAGAGCTGGGAAGGGACATTTTGGAAGTGATAGAACAACGGGGATGCATTTAAGCTGGAAGAGGAGAGATTGAGGTTGGACATCAGGAAAAAACCTTTACTGTGAGGGTGGTGTGGCACTGAAAAGGCTGCCCAGAGAAATTGTCAGAAGAAGAAAACTCCCATCCCTGGAAATGTTCAAGGCCAGGCTGGATGGGGCTTTAGGCATCCTGCTCTAGTGGAATGTTTTGCTGCCCAAGGCAGGGGCTTGGAACAAGATAATCATTAAGGTGCCTCCCAAACCAAACCAATCCCATGCTTCTGTGGTCTTGAACACTGTGTCTTCCTCCCAAAAAAAAACCAAACCAAAACAAAACAAAACAAAACAAAAAAATCTATTATATGCACAAAGCAGGAAAACAATTTTCAGTGTCAGCATGGCCAGTACCTCACCTGGTTGCTTATGAACACTAATAAAGTTCATTTATTAATTTTACACACAATGAAGATGTAAAATGATCTTTTAGAAGCTAACATGACCACTAGAACTATGTATGGTCACATCAGTTATCATCTCTGTAGAGAACCTTTTTGTATATGTATTACACAGAACCCAATTTTGAAATATGTATAGTATCATATTTCTCAAAAGTGCATTWTATCTGTACCATTTTGAATGTTTTTATTTATTTGTATGCTAATGTTCCACTTCTTTTTTATTCCTTTGTTCTTCAGTTTTTCCCTTTCCTCCTATGCTTTTTCTTTTCTTTTTGATCTCTGAAACAAATGAAAAATACTAAAGAGAAATAAATGGGTGAAAGAGAAATATCAAACCTGTTTGAAAAATGAGTGKTACAAAACACAGTACAAAACAAAGGAAAAATATTATGTGTTATTTTTTTGTGCCATATTTGCTAAAAAGTGCGAGAAGAAAGGAGCAAGACAAGCTTTCACTTTCAAGTTTTAATTAAAAAGAAATATCTTAATAAACATACACACTTTTTTAACTTTTAAAACTTTGTTAATTGGAAAAGTAGGGACGTACACCAAAGTTGCACCTCACTGAATACAAACAATTATAAAAGTGAGTGRAACTGTAAGTGATAATGAGAAGCTCTGTTTGCAACTGTGCTGAAATGTCTGCCTAGATCCTCTCTGAGGCATTCATACACCATATGTTTCTAGAAAATTGGTCACAGAATTGCCTTCAAAGTCGACATCCCCCAAATGTTAGAGGCTTGACTTTGGATTGTACTTATCATCGTTCTACAAAGGCAAAAGCTCTTTTACTTTTCTCCTACACCAAGGCCTTTCCCCATTTCACGAAGCAGGAGCACAGCTGAGATGCTCAGGTTTTTCTATCAGCCCTTCCACCCTCTCATCATCACCACAGTAAGATGAAGAAACCACRAGGGTTAGATTCTAATTCTTGTCATATTTACCAATTCCAGCATGTTCTTTGTTGTCTTCTAGCAGAGCACTCTTCTCTGCTGCCAATCTTGTTCCTGGCCTCCATTTCTGGATTTCCTGGAGTCAGCCAGCTCAGAGGACCACCCGAGGCATGGATGTGCTGCAGACACTCGATCTCGTTGGATGGGGCTGTGAGCAAGTTGATCCAGAGGAAGGTGTCGCTGCCCAAGCAAGGGGGTTGGAAGGAGATAATTAAAGTGTTGTGAAGCATTAAAACTGTGCAGGCAAGTGATGGAGTCACCATCCYTGGAAGTGTTCAGGAAATGATTTCATGTGGCACTTGGTGCTGCAGTTTTGTTGACAAGGCTGTGTTCAATCACAGAGTGGACTTCATGACCTTGGAGGCCTTTCTTCAACCTCAATGACTATGATTTTATCTTTGAGGTCCCTTCCAGCCCAARCMRTTCYRTGAYCTCTAAAGTTCAGACAATGAAGAAGAGGCTTTTTCAGACATTATATGGCTTGGCATGGGATATAAACAGTTTTTTTCAATCATATGGAAAATTTCCTTGAGAAACCAAAGGAAGCAGTGGCAGAGGAGGAGGTAGATGAGCACGGAGCAGCAGCAAAGGGACCCCAAGGGGGTCTGGAGGAAGAGGAGGAGAACAGGAGGGGCTGCAGGCCTGGAGCAGGGATCATCCCCCAGCAGCCCTGGAAAACCTTCTGGAGCAGAGACCCTCTCTGCAGCCCGGGGAAGGGCACACATGGGAGCAGGGAGATGTGCCAGGAATGTGTATTCACATCTTTTTCAAATGTTTATTAGAAAATGTAATCCTACTGTTCAGGTCATTAAAATATCAGCTTGCTTTGGAGAAAAAAATGTAAACAGCAGCATGAGGTGAGTGTAAATATGTACATGGAAGTTCAATACGGGAGAGAAACTGTTTTGGAATGTGTGTTTTATAAAATCTCTGTGGTAGTTTCCACCTGGGGATTCGAAAGTCCTTTAGCAAATGTTAATGAAATAGAGCTAAGCCCTCATAGGTCATTATTTGTTGTTCATAAGAAATTAATTATTTCATGTTAAAATCACATTGCAATTAAGCTGCTGAAATAGATAGAAACATCTAGTAAAAGCCATATCAGCCTTTACACAAATATTTGCATATTTTTATTTAAACAGTAAGTTAGCAGCAGAGCAAACTGAACCAGAGGATTTTATGTTTGCCAAGTGTGGTTCTTTAACACCTTTTGTGGAATATTATGAGAAAAAAAGACGCAGCAAGTGGTTCTTGCATTTYTCAGGCTATTTTTCATAATACTTTGGATCTTTCTTTTTCTTWTAAAATTTGGAAGTAGTGTTTTGTACTACATTGGTTCCTGCTTCCCTATCTCACTTTTCCCACCTTGTTCATCTAACTTTCCCCTTGAGTGTGAGCCAGATTTAATATCCTGTATCTTTAACCATTTAAAATATAGAAATTTGGAATATCAATACCCAGTGTGTCGTGCAGAATCAATAAACCCTCTCTGCAGCCCACCATGGTGATTGAGAGGACCAATGATTCTGGATGATGATAAAAACCCCATGGCACACCCTAAAGGTACACAGAGACAAAACAGGAGAGGTTCCCCCAATAAARCCTTACCCCAGCTGCTCCCAGGCCCATTCCAGGAGCCATCAATCCATCAAAAGTAAATCTGCAGGAATCCAGGGGAGCACAGGGGCACAAAGAAAAGCAGGAATACAAATTAAGGACTCAGAGGAAGGGACATCCTGTCTGATCCCCTCCCAGGGGGTGTCCCAGGAGAGCCTCAGTCCCACTGTCCAGAAGGGAAATGCATAATCAGGAGTCAATTTGGGGTTAAAAAGGTTGCTGCCTGGATGTACAGGGGACAGTATGGGATTCAAGGGAAAAGCGTTTAGGCACTGAATAGAATTTATTATGGCCAAARCCTGGGAAAATGGGAGGATATAGGTAGTTTGAAGGATGAAAATCTGTGTGAAAACAGGGATAAAGTGCTTAAAAAGGATTGATCAAGTGAAAGTACCTGCTTCACAGTACATTTATTAAATATTTTTCTATTTTTTTTCTGGTGAGATGGTCTCTGTTCTGCAAGCCTTTTTTTTTTTTTTTTTTTTTTTTTTTTTTTTTTTTTTTTTTTTTTTTTTTTTTTTTTTTTTTTTTTTTTTTTTTTTTTTTTTTTTTNTTTTTTTTTTTGTGGTTCTGTGTGCTCATATGTCCAGTTGACAGCAATTTGGAATTCTGAAATCAAGCGGCTCAGCAGACTGAGTGTCTGAGCCCAGATGCCAGAGGGATCTGCCTTCCTTTCTGGTATATCAGATTCACATAGCTGATTATGATAAGGGAATGACAACTGCTACAGCCAAATATTATGGGTTTGAGACCCTTGTTCATAACTTATAGCTCGTTCAATTTCTGTCTTAAGAAACTTCTTCTGAGTGCATTTAATATTCAGGCATTCGATTTTCTGTTTTTTTCAGTTCATTAATTTGAACAGTAATTTCATCCTTTTTGAAACAGAACTGAATCATACATTGTCAGGGTAAAACACTACTGATAAATCCAATACAGTAATTTTCCTTGGACTAGCTATCACACTTAAATTACATGTGTTACAATGACCAAAGATGCCCCTGCTGAGATAGAAGCTATGAATTATATGAATTATTACATTTATTTATTTATTTATTTATTTATTTATTTATTTAGTAATTTTCCAAGCAAGCTGTGGGTTTGACATTTAAGCCACTTTCCCAGACAGAAGGATATCATTGCATTGGATTCAGGAACTTTTTTAAAGTTCACTTAATTGTTTTATTTATAAAGCATATTGATCAGCTGTTTTTAGGGTTTTGAGTGTTCCTATACTTGCTGCATGTCCTATTGCATCTGTGGGTGTGTTTATGTTGTTATAATTTATTGYTGTGAGTCATATAGGCTGAATATCACAAATTAATTCATACAGAAAAATAAAAAAATGATGTTTCATTTACAGTACACTGATGACAGATTTTTTTTTTCCCCCCCAGCTCTCCTTCAGAATAGCTCTGGTGAGTCCCTTTTGCAATCTAGACTGGGATACACTGGAGTCAGAGCCAAAGTTCTGCTGGGCTGCTGCATTGCCAGATTTCCCMTTTGATCTTGGCAGGAAACTGCTCCCCGTCTGTAAAACACTAATGCTCCACAGCTTTTCTGTAAGGGCATTTCTGTGTGTGATGGTGACACATTTAGAGAAGATTTGGATCCAGAAAGATGTTAGACTAATTATCTGATGCTTTCAGAAGATTGCAAACTGAATTTTAGCACTTTGACATGAAAAATATCACTACATTCCAAAGTAACATCAGACAGTAAGGGCAGCAGTACTGAATTAGGCCCTTTGGTGCAGTTCTTTGATTATCAAATATTTTGTGAAGAGCTGTGAGAGAGCAGCATCTACCCACCCTTGAATGCTTTCTCATCATGCAGCCATCTCAGCTTTGGCGTTTTCTGTGTTAGAAATTGGATCTCTATCTTTGCTCTTWCTACATTTAATGAGGTTCTCTCTGTAACAGAGGTGTGGTGGGTTCACCACAGCTGACTGCCAGATGTCCCCAGCCACGCTCTCTCTCCCTCTCCTCAACAGGAAAGGAGAGGAAACAGGATGGAAAAGCTTGTGGGTGAAGATAAGGACAGGCAGATCACTCACCAATTACCATCATGGRCAAAACAGAATTGACTTTCAAAGGCTGGTTTCATTTACTGTCAACTAAACAAYATAGAAAATTGAGAAAAAATTAAAATACCTTTCCCTACCCCCTACATTCCTCCCAAGCTCATGGCTCAACCTCAGTCAGCAAGTGAGTACATGCAGACATCAGATCACTCCACATTTGCCATGGTGGCGAGGGGAATCAAAAGCAAAGTAAAACACATGGATTGAGATAAGAACAGTTAATTAATGAATAGAAGAGTTAAGAATCTGATGTCATTTTTCCTGTAAAATTAAGTGGTAACAAGTCTGCTTTTTTTTCTCAATATTGCCATTATTTGGTGAACTAGTCTTGGGAAAACACTACATAATCCTAATCATTAACCATCAAATAATCCTATTTTTGGAGAACTTTTMATGTAAGAAACCCCAGGTTTAAAGACCCTCCTCGTGAGAGCAAAGTGGAAGAACTGCACCTTAGGGGAACCATTTGAACTTCACAGGGCTTGGATCGCAGTGATTGAAAGAAGTTTGGTTTGCAGGGATTGGAACTGAAGCAGCTTAAATCAGAGCAGGGAATGAATCTTCAGAGGGATTCATCACATCAAGGCTTTCGTTATCACCAGAGTCAGGAGGCTTTATCTGTGCCCAGCAAAGCACTGAAACYCAAGAAGCCGAGAAGTTCAAGCTGCCTGCCACACAGAAATCACTTCTCTCTCTGTCATTTAAACCTAGACATCATCTGGTCTGTGCTAGCTTTGAAAGAGCCATCATTATTTCTCCAGGCCGCTGAGCTGTTGCAGCTTTGGGATGGTCTGGAGACTGATCAGTTCTTTTTTTTATTTATTTTTTTTTTCTGAGCCATTCCAGCTGCTTTAAAGACAGACTTAGAGGCTGAAGTCATTATCTGCAAYAGGGAACCATACAGATTTCTCATCATAAAGTGAAAAAGGGGGAAGGCCCCTTCTTCTAGCCAAAGAGAGAAGCTTCTTATTTTGAGATAGAAAGGGTTTTGATGGGAAAAAAAATTWAAAAAAAAAAAAAAATATTCTGCAAAGATGGTCTTTGGTTTAAGACACCATCCTATAAAGAGGAAATTTTTCTGGGTATGTTTGCTTTCCATGCTTGGCATAGCCCCAGGGAACAACAGGATCTCTGTAGCATCTGGTTATTGTCAGAGCTGTTACTTGAGCTGTTGCTGTTTACTACTGTTTGTTATAATTTTCTTACACCTTCCCACATTCCTTATGAATAAGCATACCTACTTATTCCTKGGATCCCTAAATTTCAGGTTTTCCACTGAAAGTGAGAATTTTGAGCTGCCAAAAAATCACTCAGGAGGAAAAGTTGTGCATCAAAATGGGATTAGAGCAGATGGGGTAAGCACAGATCACACTTTGAAATAGTGGAAAACGAGAATGAGACTATTTCCTGCTTCATCCACYACTTTTTCCCACGTCTCTCACTGGYTTTGGTACCTGTCAGGCTTCCTGAAATAAGAGATGGGATGAAACACTAATTTGACAGAAAATGGKAATGGTATTTCAGTAGATTATCAAGCTGCATCAGCTACTGAAAGATCCAATTCTCCATCTCTGTGTCCACTTCTGGAAGTGTAACATTACTTGTCCAAGGGGGAAAGAAAGATTTCCACCAGATATGGAAAAGAAATGGATGGGACATTTTCAAATCTGGTTACCAAGGGAAGGGATAATTATGTCTTCTCACCTGTACTGGTGGTCTCATCTTTTGTCAAAGATCAAATCATAGAGAACTGGACAATCTCAGCTGCCAAGTTGGCAACTCTACTTCAGCACAGTCTTACATCTTTGTCTCCAAAGGCAGCTGCAGGAAGTACTTTTCTTAAAGAAGTTAAATGAATTAACTGACAGAAAGTTCCTTTCTTTGAGAAAGAAACCAGCTCAAGTGCTCTTTCTGTGGAGCAAAGTTTAGTTAAACTGAAAACAATGCTCTGGAAATTTGTGTCTGTCGCTGCATCTTGCAAGGCAAAAAAATAGGAAGAGGTCAGTGTCAGGATAAAAAAGTCTTCTGCCATGTTATATGTGCCATTTTATATGTGCCATTTTATATGTGCCATTTTATATATTCCAAGGGTATCTGAATGTTCTGCTTGGGGTTGGCAGATTTAACAAGACCCATGAAGGTGGATGATCCCTGGAGTGCTGAGTGGAGGGTGGGAAGAACCCCTTATCCCACCGAAATCCCTAAAGGTCTGAAGTGTACACAGGATCTATTTCAGTCTATCATTCCTCACAGAGGAAATGTTGACATGAAGATTTCAGGCATTAATAGCAAACATTAAAATGAGTGCAAATATTTACTCATTTATTTTTCTGATATATTTAAGTCTACTGAGGGAGAGGATAAATCTGGTTTTTAATTGAAATCTGACACTGCACAACTCTTCCTATGTTGCTATTATTACTCTTACTACATTACACATAATTTTTAGTAGCTGCTTTCACAGAATTTCCCAGATGTCCTGTATAGATCATTCCCACTGTAAAATCCCAGCACATTAGAACAACTGTGATATCTTCTTGCTTTCCAAGATGTTCTGAGGAGCTGGCTGTCATATTTTGAAAATGTTTGTATTCCATGTAAAATGTAAACAAAAACGTGATTTGTTAGTCATTATAGCATGCCAAATATCTTTGGGGTGAGTTAGGAGTGAGTTAATTTTGTACATAAACACACTTGCAGGATCAAAAGATGTTTGAAAATGCCACACAAAACTTTTAGGATAGATAGATAGATAGATAAATAGATAGATAGATAGATAGATAGATAGATAGATAGATAGATAGATAGATAGATAGATAGATAGATAGATAGATAGATGGATGATACAAAATGTTGTGCCCCAGGTACCTTTCCATTCATACCTTTTATAATAATTCAGGAAGTTCAGCAAAGATGTTATAAGTCTCTTGGCTGTGCTGTTGTGTTTAACTAATTGGAGTGCAAACTGCTAGACCTGAGTGAATTTCAGTATCAAAGATGCTTTTTTTGCTTTCTTTAATTTTTTTTCCCCGTTATCACCTTATATAAACAGAATCCTTTTTCTTCTTTTCATCCTCCATTRGAAACCTGGAAAACAGAAATCAAAAAAACAAACACATCTTGATTTTTAGACAATTCTTCCATATCCCCAGGTTGTGAGCCTGACTTCCTTACCCTGTGCTCCCAAGCYTGTGAGCAGCTGTGTTTTCCTTCTCACCATGGTCACAGCAATGCTCCCCATTATCAGTACTGCCAAAGTTGTGCAGAGAAAAAAGGKAGAAATGATGAACAATTTGTATATCTTAACAAACTCACTGTTATATCTTTGGAAGGAAGCRTGCATTGTCTGAGGTTTTTGCACTACATATTTCTCAATTCACAATATTGTTTAATGACTCTAAAAGACAATTTTCTTGCTATACAAGAACAATGAGAAAGTGYAGAAAATAAAATGCTAAATGCATTTTCAAAGCTCAGAAGGGCAATTATAAACCCAGCCAAAACCATAGCTTATCTAATTTCAACATCTTTTATTGAATTGCATGACTAGTGCCTATGAATAGTGAAATATTGTGCAGCAT
>NW_026623336.1:2127339-2130403 GCF_030028575.1 Malurus melanocephalus
AAACATTTCTTATTCTTCAATGAATTATAACAAAGGAGGCGAAGCAGAGGGGTAAATTGCTTATAGAAATTGGGATTCACACTAAGAAATCTTRTTTGCAGTTACCCAGGATAGCTTTTTTCTTAAAGAATCGATCAAACAAAAATAAGACAGTACTGAACAGATGTTCCATAGGCAGTTTATKAAGAAAAAGGGAAAAATTAAAGGAGGTAAGGAATCTGTTACTGTGGCCTCGACTTGCTATGTATCCAAAGGTCAGCTGAAAGTTGCAAAGAAAATCAATGTTGTCACATGCAGCTCTGCATGAGAGTTTTTTCTGTCAATGACCTGGAGAGAGAATGCTACACAGACGGAGCCTGACATCCTCACAATAACAAACACACACATTTGACTTTTCCACTCTGCTGTAATGCCTTTCTCCCCACCCATCTTCCCCATGTCTATCTCACACCAGAGAGCCCTCTCTTTCAAGTATGGTGACAATGAAAAACAAAAGCTGCCATATGGTGCTGAAATAAAAGGAGAAAGTGGATCAAAGGATCTTAGAATTATTTGGGTTGGAAGGGGCCTGAAAGGTCATCTCATTCCACCCCCTTTCCTCTATCCCAGGTCACTCAAAGCTCCATCCAACCTGGCCTTGAACACTTCAAGGGATGAGGCAGCCACAGCTTCTCTGGGTAACCTTTGTCAGGACCTCACCACCATCTGAGTATAAAATTTCTTCCTAATAACTCATCTAAAACTGCTGTCTTTCGTCTTGAAGCCATTCCCCCTTGTCCTGTCACTAGTCCCTTGTCAAAAGTCCCTCTCCATCTCTCTTGTAAAGCCCCCTCTCTTCTTTAAGGTCTCTCTGGAGCCTTCTCCAGAGCAGCCCTGGCTGTCTCAGTCTGTCTCCATAGCAGAGGTTCTCCAGCCCTCTGAGCCTCTCCATGGCCTCCTCTGGATTTGCTACAGCAGCTCCATGTCCTCCCTGTGCTGGAAACCCCAGAGCTGGACAGAGCACTGCAGGTGGGGTATGACCAGAGCAGAGCAGAGGGGCAGAATCCCCTCCCTCCCCTGCTGTCCATGGTGTTTTGGAGGCAGCTCAGGACACGTTTGGTTTCTGGGCTCTGAGAGCACATGGCTGGGTCATGTTGAGCTTCTTGACCATCAACACCCACAAGTCCTTCACCCCAGGGCTGCTCAATTCATGCTCCACCCAGCCTGTGTTTGTGCTTGGGATCGTCCTCACTCAGGTGTGGGACCCTGGTGTTGTTGAATCCCATGGATGATAATCCCTGCATCTTCAAAGCACGTGATCTGGATCCAGATTACTGCTTACCTGTCATTAAAATATCCTTTGCAGGTTATAGTTTGTAAGCCAAAGATAGGCAAACGTTATCAAATGTTATGCATTTGTTGAGATAATGTAGCTAAGATTTAATATATAGATACTTTAATAAGATTTAATGCTGCCATTAGCAAGTCTTGAGGGTCCTCTCTGGGATTCCTTAATCTTCGTGATGCTTATCTGGATTTTATTTTCCCCATATATTCTCAGCTTTGCTTCACAAAACTCAAGCACAGAAACACAGCAGCTTGTCCACAAGAACCATACCAAGCTGTAGCTGACATCAGGGATGTGTCTGAGCTGAAGATTTCCCACATTTCRTTATTTGAATTAAAGAATGACATTTTTAAACTTAAATGAAGCAGACTATTCTGTGGGTTTTTTCACGTCACTCAAATAAGTGYTTAATGAAAAAGGATTTTTAGGAGKGACCARTGTGTCTGGKGAGCAGGTAAGCCTGCTCAAACTCTGACTTGTACCAGCTGAATRCAGAGCTCTTCAAAGGCTCTTTAGACAATTTTTCCTTCCTTTAGACAATTCCTTTCCTAAATAGGAAGGAATATTCCTTTTGGACTAGCAAAAATCTAAACTCTGTTTAGCTTAGGAAAGTGTGATTCCTGAAGAAGAAATCACACTGAGATCATCAGAACTGAGTGGATAAAATATGAGGTAATAAACTGGTCAGGGGTAAAATTAATGAGGTTAAATTACTGGTGCTGTGCCCACCCACGTGGATTCTCTGATGTCTGGTAATGTTTTCAGCCTCTTCATCWGTGTGGAAGGTTTGTCCTCTCCTCTGCCACCTTCTTTCATGGAAATCATCAGAGTGTGCTACAACTTGAGCCAGGAATCCACAAACTTGCCCTGAGGTTGGGCAACAGATTCAAAAGTTTCTTTGTGAATGAAGAAGATGATGGAAATATTTGTGAAGGGAACCTTCACCCAGCAGTTGTTTCTATAGTGGACTGGTTACAAAGAAATATATTTTTAGACTTTTTGATCTTGCATTCAAAGTCAGTACAATGCAACTGAAATTCCCATCTTTACACACACACACACACACATATATATATATATATATATATATATATATATATATAAGGAGTCCATAATTAAGCACAGTGGTCTGTTCAGCTCATGCATTTGTTGAGAAAACTATTTCTCCCTCAAAACATACACTCTGCTTTCTTGTTTTGCATGACAGATTTTATTTGATATTTGGGAGGGTTTCATAACTTTTGGGTTTTTTTCCACTTCAATGCAATTTTTTTTTAATATATTAAACCTCTAATTTGACAGAGAATGAAATAACAAAATGACACTTTTAGGAAAATTCTAGTCATGAAATGGAAGTAGGGAAGTATTGATAAGAAACTGATTATCAAACTGAAATGTGGACTCTGTGAGGAGATGCCATATGGGCAGTTGCTGTGAGAGAGAGAGGTATGACCCTTAAGTTCAGTAAATATGCAAAATAAGAGGGAATCTTATTACACTTGTATTTTTTTAAGGTTCAAGCCTTTCTCAACTTCATCAGCRTAATGTAGACTAACCCAATTAATATCTGAAAAATTAAGATTTTTTTTTTTTTCATGGCAATTTATGCTCTTCTTTGGCCACTCCGTCCTGACAGCTCCTGACKTTATGGGAAGTCCTTTTTCTTGGCTGTGGGAATGATCATATGTCCAGCACAGGAATAACCCTGGAGATGTGTCCAAGGATGACCCTCAGCAG
>NW_026623336.1:2130694-2152249 GCF_030028575.1 Malurus melanocephalus
ATTTCCAAGCACTTCTGGGTCTGCTCCTTCAGCTGCCCAGGATTTTCTTTTTTTAATTAGGTTTTAAGTTGAAGTTTTTGATCCTTTGTGTGGACAAGTTTTTTTGCACTGTTTGCCAGTCCAGCAGTAAAATCTGGTTTTTATCTTTGTGTGTGTTGCCTTGTGGTGAGATCAGGGTTAATCCATGGTCCACATAATCTGTAGGATCCTTCTCAGACCCCAAGTGCCCAGCTGAGTTTGCATGTATTTGTCCAAATATTGATCTTCTCCCTTTCTTGTACAATGCACTGAGAGGAAAGAATATGTGATTTGTTGTTTCTTGTAATTAAACAGTAATCCCTTTTGTTATTGAAATGCTTTAAATGAACAGTATTAATAAAATATCTAAAAATAAAATATACTTAAAAAATTTTATTTGTTAATGCAATTTGGCAAAATAATTTTTAATGAAAAATCTTTTGCCTCTGATGTTGTGGTTCTGGCTGTATGTCAGCGACAAGACTACACATTTGTAGAGAGCAGGGTATCAGTAATCAGGACCTGTCATGCAGATCTGCTGAGAGAATTTTTTCTTTATTGTCTTTTTCCTAACAAGCTGGTGCCCAGATCATGTCAGTGGGACTCATTTGATGTAATATAATGAGAGATACAGTTGTGCCAGTCCTGTGCAAAGTGAAAAACAGGTCAGAAAAGTTTACCAAGGATCCTGCTAATGAGTTCAGAGCCCAAGATGTACTAAAAAAAGTCTCTTCTCAAATGTTGCTRTTAGACAAGCAGCTTTATTCTTCTGCCAATTTTCCACTCTGCTACTCAGCATCCACTTAATTTAAAAAAGAGTGATACCTAGATCAGTGTATTCTCCTGAGAGTTCACATGGGTTAGATGGAAGAGCAATAGGTTTTTCCTACAGAAAAAGAAAGGGAAGGTTACTTCTGAGTAAGGACTGGAACTCTAGGTAGGGTGGGTTTCTTTGCTCTTTTGYTGTCTTAAAATTTGTGATCATGTAAGAGACAGTTCACAGTATTGTGTAGTTCCCTGACTGAGCTTACAGCAGTGCCTGTTTAGAGTTTGCTGGCATCCTAAGATTTCCTGTGCAGTACTGCTAAAACCAGGTGTCCAAAAAAACCTGAGAAAATCCCCCCAAAACCTCATTCAATTTTATTATTTCTAAGAGATTCGGGACTGTGTGTGTGTGTGTGTGTGTGTGTGTGTGTGTGTATTCAGCTTCCCAATTTTGAGCGTTTCACTTACATTTAAATCAAACTTCTTTTTCGACTTCTCTTGTGAGTGGGACAAATGGTGGTTACAGACATACTGTATTTTAGAATGAAAAGACAAACTATCAGATGTTGTAAATAGAATAATTAGTGTAAAATAAATAAAAAAAAAAGATGAGTGGCAGTGCCCTCAGGGTGGAAACACCACTGTGGTCTGTGCAGAGTGAATCTGCTCCTAACCTTATCAGGCAGATTTGATCATTTAAAAAACTCAGATTGCTGTGAAAAGAGTAGTTCAGACTCTGACCTCTAACTATGTAGTAGAAATCCACTTTTATTACATGCCTTACCTTGTTTTGGCATCATTTACTGATCAGCAACTGATTTATTCCATCTTTTTCTTACACATAAAAGATGCACCAAGATTTATAATATATCTATCTTGGCAGTATCTGCCTGGAAAATGTTATTTCTATTTTGCAGATAGGAAATGAGCCCCCTGACTGTGGAGTTTATCTCCTCTAATTTAGATCCATGTAATGAAGAGCTCTCCATCTGAGTTGTTCAAGAGAATTCTCTACATAGAAAATGGAGAGAAATAAACACAGTTCATTCTCCCTGTTCTGGAACTCTTGTAAGATGAAAGGACTCCTGCACCAGGAATTATTTATTTCCATTCATCATAAAAGAGAGCTCAGGTATGGATGTCTGCAAAGTGAGGTGYGATGCACCCTACCTCAGCAGAGTGAGCAATCTTCCCAAAATAACATCTCTGGCCTATGGTTATTTCCACCCACATTCCAAGGTCAGTTCACATGAGCTCTCACTGTAGGCTGACGAACTTTGCTCAGAACTGCTGTAATGAACTGCTACTCACTGCTGAAAGRAAAGAGCTGAGTTCTACAGCCACACTGCTAAATACCTTAGGAGCAGAAAATTTATGCTTTCAGAGCCAGTGGGAAAATAAATTATTGTGCTCAAGCCTAAAGTCTGACCGCTGCATTATTGTTCTTTGTGCATTAAGACACCAAGCGAAATATGGTGGAGGAAAATTCTTGGACCATCTCACCCAAGAGGCAGAACTGCATCCTTGAGACATTCCACCTTCTTCTGGCTGACCCACARCYTTATGGAATAAGCCYYACATTTCACYCCACARTGAGAAGATGCTGGAATATCCACAWCTGTRTTTTTGCAGATCAGCACAGGGAATCCTCTTGTACACAATTTTTCTTCTGAGGTGMTTTTTAGGAAAATAATCTTCAGGAGAAAGTTAGTGTGCTAGCAAGGAGTGCTGGAAATARATTTCTCACACCTAACACAGAACATTACACGGGCACAGAAAAGTACCCATGTCCTTAGGGGAAATTTTCCAGGTGACATTTTCTCTATCACAATGCCAAAAAGTAGTCAGATTATAAATGCAATATATCCCTTATTGCTAAATGAAACCTGACCATATTGGACAGGTTAAAGGAATAAAAAAATATTTTAAAATATATATATATTAGGGTGTTATAGCATTAGTAATATAATTTCTTCTTTGTTTTGATCTATAAAGACCTGTGAAGAACATCCAGACTGAAGTTTTTCCAGGAGACATAGGGAAAAAAAACTTCTACAACAGCATCCTCAAAGTACTCAGAATCTCATGTTCATTGCAAAGAACCCGATTCTTCTAGTTACATTACAGAAATCTGAGTATTTTAGAAAAAAAAAAAAAAAAACCAAAAAATCAAAAAACCCAAAACTATCATTCATTGCCCTCTAGATGAATAATTTGCCCTCTGCTGCAGCCCATCCCTTTGGGGGGCCCTTGCTTTAGGTGATGTAACTGTGCCAGTGCAATGGCATCAGTGTGTCTGTGGGAGCTGTGTGCTGTTATAAATCACAGCGTGAGGGGTTTCAGGCAGCAAACCCTGACTGCAGAGCCCAGGGAGGGCTGCAGCATGATGAGCCAGATCCTCAGACCTCAAACATGAGTTACAGTCTGAAATTAAMTTTTTACCCATTATTGAATTCAAGGTCAAGTGGCACAGTCTCAATTAGAGGAGAGGTTTGCATGTTATCAGCGAGCAGCAGCAGAGCAGCCAGCACAGTGTGGTTGGTGTCCAAGGCTACAATCTCATAAAACAAAGATGATGGGTTCAACTCAGTTCCCAGGGAGAGGGTGAAAAAGAAGCAATGAAGGATGCTGTGTGTGTGGTTAATTCTCCCTCTGCTACTCTTATTTCAATGCCTAAAGAAGTAAAGTGGCCAAAAAGGGTCATTTTTTTCCCATCCTTTCCCCTTCTCCTTTCCTTTCTCTTTCCTTTTCCCTTTTCCCTGCCCCTTCCCTAATCTTCCCCTTCCCTTTCCCCATACAAAATCAGTGCTCTTATATCTTAACCCATTGTTAGAGTTATTACTCTGGCTTATTTTGAAGTTAGATCAAACAAATGCTCTCTCCTAATTATTTATTAATTTGGATTCTCAGTGGTTTTTGTTCTAATCTATTCCTTAGAATTTCTTCAAAAGAATAAAGACAAGTTTGATTACACTTGTCATTGCAAAAACTTGTTTCATCAGCATCTTTGTACTCATGAAACATAACCTGAATAAAAATATATAAATTTAAAGTTTAATAATCATTCAGTATCAGTATATCAATATATATTCATACTTGGCAATTTTTTTTTCTCACTAATTAAATCTATTTTGGAACAATAAAGTTCTTTTAGAAGAACAACATCCACATACACTATTGTCTAGAATATTTAGTCCAAACTGACCATGGATGTAGAAAAAGCTTAACTGCTGGCATGCCAGAACTTTGCCAGCTAGAAAAAAACCCAGACTTATTAAGATTGGACAAGATGCACCAGGTATAGCAACTACTGAATGCTCTTTGCTTTTGTGTAGCTTTTCATCTTGTCCAGGTCAACTGCTGATGAAATTAATTAAGTTCTTGATTTTTTCCTCAAGGCAGGATGAATCCAAGGCAATATTATAAAATATAGTTGTTGAAATTAATTAGAGTCTTCTGACCAACAGGGTAGTTATTTTCAATTCTGCTTTGTGAAAAAGTATCTGGGTAATCTGTGTACCGGCATTTATGTTTGTGTCAAAAATCCTGGGCCTGAAAAACTTTTTATTCACTGACAACGTTCAAATCAAATTATGGTGAGATATTTGTTTGTTTTATGTTAKTTRTACTGCTGAGGTTTAGAAACATTTKCTATTCTCTGCAAYARCAGAGAAATTTGGTCCATTGATAACAATTCATGTCCAGTACGGAATAACGTTTTTCCAATCCTAACAAGCTCTTGAAAACACACATTTTACGTGCTGAGAGATAAGAAACAGTTTCTTCACCTAGGAGCTAGTTTTTCATACATGAAAATATTTGCAGCAGGTGGAAGAAGGAGATCCTTCCCCTCTGCTCTGCCCTGGAGAGGCCACAGCGGGTGCTGTGTCCAGTGCTGAAATACCCACAGGACATCCCTGGCCATACAGGAGGGAAGGGCGCAGAAGAGGATTCAGGATCTGGAGCTCCTGGTGTGAAAGGAAAGGCTGAGAGAGCTCAGACTGTCACCCAGCAGAGGAGAAGGCTCAGAAGGAGCTTTAGGAATGTGTATCAATACCTGAAGAAAGGGTGAAGAGAGGACAGAGACAGGTTCTTCGCAGTAGTTCCTGGTGACAAAACCAGAGGCATCAGGTGCAACTGAAATACAGGAGGTTCCTGCTGAAAATCAAGAAAACCTTTCCACTGTGATGGTGTATAAGCACTGGCATAAGTTTCTCAGAGAGGTTGAGTTCCTCTGGAGAGATCCAAAAGCCCTCTGGACATGGTCCCAGGCAAACACATCCACGTAGCCCTGCTTGAGCAGGGCTATCCAACAARGTTATCTCCAAAGTCCCTTCTGACCTCAACCATTCTGTGATTCTGCAATAAATTGGACTTCCCAAGATCCCAGCAAGCTGCAGGGTCTCTTTCTCCACCGTGATGATCTGCATTTCTAAAAACTCTCAGGAAGTGAAGCCCTTGATAACAGAACATGTCTCATCCTGCGTAAAACCTCTGTAAGGAAAAGAAAGTTTCTGGCATATAAAATGTYACATTATGCATCTAGGCAAAGACCAGGGTGGATCTTGTTAATGATACATTCATAGACAGACTCAGTCATCCRGATTCTTTTCAGCTCTCCTGTTTARCCACATCACACCATTTGTAGAGTTCACTRTTCATTTCACCCCTGATTTTAAAAGGTCAGCAGCCCTTTTGACCTGAAGGATGAGCTTTTCCTTGATTCTGATCTCATCCAGTTCAGTAAAAATGGGACAGGTGAGCTTAAAAATAGTTTGTCTTTGCTAACTTGGGTGGTAGAGATTGAAGTAATTTTGGTAGCTACACTTCAAGTACGAGGAGCAAAGATCAAAGGGGTGCCCTGGTGGGGATGCAGAGATCAGAAATGCAGCAGGCTCTGGTGAAAGGTTTTTCACTGACACAGATGCACCTGCAAAGTCTCTCAGTAGCTAGAATAACAACTCAGTAGTTAACACCCACAGTGTTCTCACCTCTTAGCAAAGCAKAAAGAAATGAGAAGGAATATTTATTTGATTTTCCTCAAAGCAGTGTTCAAATTCCATACAGTCTTTAATTAAGTGCAGGACAAAATCACATTAATTTTACTACCTATGTGGAGCTTTTCCAGAATCAAACCTGTGAAGGTCTGATGGAGGCCACGGAGGAAAATAACTGCTTAGAGCATAAATTTCATATGCAGCAGTTCTTAAGTTTTCAATCACAAAATAGTATAGATAAAATTAATTCTGTGAATATAATTATCAAGTGTGGCAAAAAAAAAAAAAAAAAAAGGAAAAAAAAAAGAGGATGGGGACAAGAGAAGAGCATTGGCTTTCCTTTCAAATCCTGCATAGAATCGGATCCATCCATATTCCATTCCAGCACAGACAAGTTTCCAACCACATGTGGTATTACACCATTTTTTCCATTTTAATTGCATTTTTCAGAACATGGAATTAAGACAACAAGATTTTAACATTTTGTTTTCCATCAAGATAAAACCTAGTAATATAGGCATTAATCAAGACTTCTGTAAAAAAAAGAGGAAACATAAAAAATCCTCCTGAAAGGGTCTCCCTTGCACACACATTCCCCAAAGATTTGGCTAAAAATAAGAAGAGAGAAATAAAAAGACACTCCACTCAAGTTTGTGATAAGAAAGGCTTTCAGTTTTAATGGTAATAGCAACTTTCCGAGGATTTCAGATCCTGCTTTTTAGARGAGTTGTTTCAGAATCAGGGTCTGCTGATCACTGCAACTTAGGCTTGGACATCAGGTTACATTTTCTTTTACATTTGTGTTTTTTTTCCTATTGCTCTGGGTTTCAGACTTTGAAAAATCAGGGCACAATTTTATGGAATTTATTCATAGCGTGTCACATATTCAGAGACAATAATGTAGTTAACTGTGAATATATTCACTGAAAAATGAAATATTGTATTAGGTGAAATATGAAATACTGTATTAAGGAAATCAAAAAACTATTTGGCTGCTTCAAAGAAAATTAAAGTTGCTCTTACTCCAAAAAAAAAAAAACATATTTATGCATTTGTCCACCCTGAAGGCACTAACAAGTATATTAAAAAAAAAAATTAAAAAATGGATTTTAGAATAACTAAAAAATGCTCAACAWAACAAATCCAAATTAAAAAGTAAGATTTTAAAATTCTTGTGTTGAAACTGATGGATCAAAACAGAGTGYAGATAATTAAAAAGAAAGAATAATTTAAGTGATCAATAATTTGCTGCACATAAAATTTTCAAGATCATCTTAAATGGTAAGTAAAGATTTCTTAGTGCACTTAAATTTATGACTAATGAAAATAATGTATTAAAATATTTTTAAGACTGAAAATAACAAATGAACAATGTTTAAATTATATTTAATARTATTTCAAACCATATGCTTAGTAAAGAAATAGATAAATAGAAAATTGAAGATTATTAGGAATGCATACAAATTTTCTTGAAATAATTGAAATAATGGAAAATGCACACCAGGCTCAAGTGAAATTTTTCTACATATATATAAAATTTTAAATTAATTAACATTTCCAAACGGTTTATTTCCAGCATCATCTTCAAAGTATACGATTTTGCTTGACTGCAGCTGTGAACGTGACCCTTTCCAAATGCCCTTCTTTCTCCTTTTTTCCCTTTAGTAAATTAAATAAACTGAGGGCCAGCTCCCAGTAAATACACAGATTGATTTGGAGATCCTGAGTTAGAGTTGGCCATCTGCAGTACCTTTTTAGGATGTGAGAAAGGCAGGGTTGAGCCTTGGATATCCTTGAGGATGGATGGAATTCAGCCAACACCAGTTTTCCTGATGAACACAGCAATCTCTGCTATGTTATGCTTGCCCACACAGAGGTGCAAAAAAGAAATTTTGCATTGCACATGCCTGTGAACTTCCTATTGTTTCCTGAATGATTTTGGGAGAGACACAATTCCCAAATTCCCCTTGTGATAAGCACATACTGTGTGAAACACCTTYTTCTGCTCCCTTCCAGCACAGAGAACCTGTGTTGGGGACTGTGAATTTGCCTCCTGGAACAAAACATGCCGCAGTAAAGTATTGAAATGCTCAGTGTGGTAACACCTGAGCTCTCTGTGAAACTGGGATAAAATCAGGGAACTTGGATCAAAGCATTAMATGAGCCTTTCTTTGTGAGCGTGCAGTGTGTGTGTCCATTGCACTTGATTTCCTTGGGGGCAAAAAAACCCCAAAAGAATAGAAAAACTTTATTTGTTCTCTCTCTGCATAAAATRAGAGCAGGGTCCTACTAGTAACAGAATTTTATTAGTGAGTTTTGTTTTCAAGCCAGCTGCAGAAAATGATGCAGCAGAATATATATCAGCAGGTTTTATCACCCCCGTAGCCAAATGGCACAGAAGCAAAAGAAAGAAGTAGYGAGAATGGGTAACTAGCACAGGAGAAAGTTCTAACTGCTAAAATAATCTTAAAGCTCAGCAAAAAATGATGGGAAAAACCTGGGGAAGCAGTCTCATTTTGTCAGCTTGATTTCATGGTAATTACAGTAATAATAAAACTAATTACATCACATAACACCTCTGCAAGGCAGGTGAGAAATGCTGGCAGGGAGGTAATGTCAAGATAGCAGCTGAACATGCATAATAGGGAAGCCAGATGAAGCTCTTCTCTGAACAGCTCCCATCTAACCATGTTCAGAGCCCTAAAATGGAGGAGTTAAGTGACTAGAAAAATGACTTTGCTAAAAGAGCAATCATAAGATGCTTGAAGTGATTATTGTTTGTTTGATAAAGGTTTATGACTAGAAAAAGAGGCAAAGAGAATTCTTGAACTTCTGCAGCTCCCAGCTGAAGTGATTGTGYTAACAGCTCTGATTGTCAGGCAGTMAGGGCCAGGRAAAGTGGCCAGGAGAGACAGGAGATGATACAAGTGACTGCTGATGCTCAGAAAAGTCACATGGATTTTTGTCCTCTTCCCCTCCTTTCTGTGTACTCCACTTACACTATGAGGTGCCTACCTGGCTTCTCACCTTCTGCGAAAAAAAAAAAAAAAAAAAAAAAGAACATTATTCTAACTCTGATGGGCTACTTCCCTGCCTGTTTAATGACTTAAATCACAGAATGGTCAAAGTGAGAGCCAACGTTAACAGGGAAGTCTGAAGGTGCACCTGGAAGGCTTGGAGGAACTGTTCATTTTCTGCATCACATAATGGTCAGATAGGCTCATCCAACAGAGCCTTTCTGTGCAGTACTGGTAAAAAGGGAACATATTTAGAATTCCTGCCATGGTTGCCAAGACTGTGTGGTGTCTTGGATGTTGTCACCACACRTCATGTAGGTGTCAAAGGCCATGAGGTTCCAGCCAGAAGTGCATTGTTCATACACAGCCCAGTGCAGTCAACAACAAATCAGACATCCCAGTTCCTTCTGCAGTCAGCTGACAAACCTCTCCGTACCACAATTAATCCCCTAATTTCAGATTTTGATGGGACAAAATCCCGTCCATTAAAGTTTGGTCAGATTACTTTTATGTGTAATGTTTTAGTCTCTCACCTCTAAAATATGAATAAAACACTCCTACACACAAAGACAATAAAAGCATTTAGTAAACGATGGTAGAAGATCAAACAGCACTCCAAATCAACCTGTAAACTCATGAACTGTGGCATCACTGGCCTCAATTCCAAGCACTGGAATGCAATTTTCCATGTTGCTAAATTCAGGGAACGGTACCTGACATGATTTGGGCAGCAATCCCAGACAATTCCCAGACACAATTTAGATGTGAACACTCCCAATAAAGAACATGGGCAAGGCTACCTTGGCCAGAGAGCTGAACATCCAGCATGGATGAGAGTTTCCCTGTGCTGCTGGAATCTGTCAGGGGTCTTAGCAAGGGGTGCTTTGCAGCTTTGGACTCRCTGTGCAAGTGTGTAAGACACGGGTGCCATTGATCCCCAGATGTAATGAGCAGGAGATTTTGGAGCTGCCTGGTGWAATGCACATTTTCTTCACAGGATGAAGAATAAAAAAAGAGTTTTTACTCAGATGTCTCAGTTTATGGATCTAAAAGCAGCTGTGTTGGGTTTACATGGCAAGATTTTTGTACTGGGGRGTTGAAGRTGTCTTCTGAYAGAAGCCACMAAAARCTGTCCTTGTGTCTGACAGRGCCCCCATTCCCCATCCCCCTGTGCCACTTGGAGGGAAGTAGTAGGAGAGTTCAGTAGAACATAAGAAAAGAGAGGTGTAGAAAAGCATTTTTAGTTTCTTTCCATCTWACTMCATTTAAMTGGMAATAAATTAAWTTCTCCAGGTTGAGTMTGTTTTGCCCATGATGGTAATTGGTGAGGGATCTCTTTGTCCTTATCTCGACCCACAATATTTATTTCCTTTTGATGGAGGGGGAATGACAGAGCAGCCTTGTGGGCACCTGGTGCCAGCAAAGGTAATGCACCATAGCAATTTGAAAGAAAAGGAGCTAAAGGGTACTAATTTTTTTTAAAAAAAAAAGTTTTCTTAGCACACCTGAAGTTTTGGAAATAAGAAATGCAATGAACTTTTACTCAACATTTGGCAAAAAAAGTCAAAATGTTTGGTATGTACAAAATGTTAAAGAAATTGAAACCCTGGGAAGGGAGAAATATAAATGGATAAGTCAAAACATTTCAGTTCAAAAATTAAAAAGGATTTGCTATCAATCTGGCATACATGACAATATAAATTAATTAGAAAGACAAAATAAAAAAAAAAACTTTTTCTAGAAATTGAGGGGGGAAAAAAGTCCTAAGAAATATAAAGTAATAACCAGAACTTCATTTTTCAAAATTCGACTGAAGATATCAGTCAAACCATATTTTTTGCCTTCAGAAATATAGGTTTTGACAAACTGGTATTCTCAATTTGAGAAAAAAATATGGTAAAGTGAATTACCAACCAACAGATGTAAATATCAGCCTTTTTTTGTACATTGTTGAAAAAGAAATGTGGAACAAGAAATAATTGCAAATATTGATTAAGATAATTAAATCTTTATTAAGACATACTATTATTTGAAACACTGATCCCAAGCTGGAGGAAGGGGACAGGAAAAATTCAGTTATTTTCTTCTCACTCTGAAATCAAACCTTCACTTGAACACCTCATGGAATCCAATTTAATGGCTAGGACCTGTGAGAAGAAGGAAGGCAGTTGCACTGTCCAAAAAGTTTCATCAAGTAGATATGGGTGAAAGTCTTACTGTACTTTGTTGCTATCATCAAGGAAGAAACATTCATGGGAGGCAAATTTCATTGCTGGAATCTGTGCAACTTCGTTGTACAGAGTTTGTTTTAAGCTGGTTCAAGTTAATTAGCAACTCAGTGTGATTGCCCACTCCTTGCAGCTTTCTATTGTGCTTTCGCAGTGCACCAATGACAGCTTCTTAGCAGCACTTTCTTTGTACTTCAGGAATATCAAAACATCAGAGAAAGGAGTGGGAAGGAGAAAGGGAAAAGTACCACATTTGTGCCTTCTCTCTCCAGCTCTCACTGTTTCACTGTGCCACTTGCCCACCTCATCAGTCTCTGTTYTGGATACTTTCACTGCCCACACAATTTTGTCTTGCTCCTTTCTTGTCAACGATTGAACATKAAAAGAGAAGAAATAAAAATCTCCACTACTGTGCAGATGAGAAACACACAGTTTGAGTATCAGTATTATCATCCTGAAGCAAATCATTCTTTTCCTGGTCAGTCTCAGAAATGTCTACTTCAAACATATTGTTTAATGTGACATGTAAAATTTCCTGCTCCAAGATGATTTTTCTCCTGAAAATCACCAGGAGATTTGACAAACAAGCAAAGTAAAACTATACAAATCCCCCTTTTGGTGTTATTAGTAAAGATTATAGAGAGCTCATCATGTACACAAGTCCCAGTGAGGAGTTTCCCTTGCAAGAGCAAGGTCAGATTTGTTGTGCCTCAGGGAAAAATGTCTTTGCCTGATTCTGTGGTCGCTATTCCTTCCATATTCTAGCAATCATGATCTGATATTTCATTCACATCATGCAGACTGGACCCTTGGTGTGGACCACAATGGAAAAAAAGCAGAAGACAAGTTCCAGGAGCATCCTCATTCCCAAGGGAACACACAGACGTAGCCTGCTACATGACAGGCAGCCTACTCACTGCCTACTCACTACTTTCTCAAACAATGAMTTGCACAAGGTCCCATGGATGCTACTCATCACGAAAAATGCAAATGCAAGCTCTGAAACAATCATGTTGGATACCCAGGTTCWTATTGTTAAGTAGATTGCAGAAAACGTCAGGAAGAGCCCAGAGGAATCATCTCTGCTGTTCTGGTCAGCTGCATTCAAGAGTGGTACATTCCAACTGGAACAAGAGAAAGACTGCTAAGGTGACCCCAGCAATACAAAATGATGGTTCAGAAAGAGAGAAAAATGTCTTTTTGCTGGGCTAAATGAATATTAGGTGGGTATTGGATCATACTCAGGAGGACTAAGCATTAAGGAGGGAAAAGAACTACTTAAGTTACCTGTCAGTGTTGACATGAGAAGAAATGGAGCACATTTAAGCTGGGAAATAGAAGAAGGATTCTAGTAATCTAAGTGATACCTTAAATAGCTTTCCACAAGGTGTATGGGGGCCACAAGCCAATCTAGTTTTAAAATGGAATTTGTGAGATCACGAAAAAAAATCACTTTGTGAGGTGGTTACTTACTCTAGGAAGCCACAAGAGATGAYGGCTTCAAAAATCCCATACATTTCTGTCTGTTCGGTGTAAAAGAGAATTCTTTCTTTCCAGAAGCTCATGAACTCCTAGGATTTCTTCTGGCAATGGTGGTGGTAGCTGCTGGATGTTTGCTTTACAGATGATAGCACAAATATAAATATATTGCAGTTTTCACAGGAAATAAGCTGGATTTCGTATCTCAGGCACATTTTAACACATGTATTTTTGTCTGAATCGTACAGTCTAACAGACTTGATGGACTAAAATTACAGAGAGAACATTTGTCACAGAATCATAGAATCAAAAGTGTTTGAGGCCTGAAGGGCTCCTGGAGGTMATTTTTTTTCCAACCCTCCTGCTCAAGGAGATCCCTCAGAAGAGTTACCTGGAAGTGCATCTGGATGGCTTTGGAATGTCTTTGACAAAGAAGGGTCCAMAYCTCTCTGRGCAACTTGTCCCAGTGCTGGGTTACCCTCGCAGTAAAAAAAGGGTTTCCTGATATTCAAGGAAACKTCTGTGTTTCATTTTGTGCCCACCATGTCTGGTCCTGTCACAGGGCTCCACTGAAACAGATTAATTTAATGTGTTTCAAGAGTTTCCAGAGCTCCATTAAAATAACTGTAAGGTAAATATTCCCACAGGTTTGTCCACTCACYGTGGTTAAATTAGTTAAAGGCTGTGCATGCTTTAAATTTATTTAGGAAATCTAAGAAAGAATGACTCAATTCCTTACTTGCTTTATTTTCAGTTTCAGATAAATCCCAGATCTGGAAATGAAAGGATAAAAACAATCAACTTAAGTCGTGGAGCCATCATTGGAGCCTTCCTCATAGCTGACTGAGGCTAACATGAGGTCTAATGAACTCTGAGATCAGGTCTTTGCTTTTCCAAAAGCTCCTATTTTATCTTCATACTGAATAATGGCCACCTTTATGACTTTATTACATTTCTACATATATATACTGAATTTATACATGTGTGTATTTGTGTATATATTGTATTCCACCAATGAAAATAAATTTCTGCTTCATTCTATGCCCACCATCATTCAGTAAAAACTGACTCTTCTCTGAGTGTCACTAAGGGATGTACAAACACAGAAGGATGTCAGTTTTTACTGAGGGTTATTTAGAGGTAATGGTCTKCAGCTGTGCTTGTTAGAGGACAAGAGTTTGCATGTGAAGAACGGGAATTTTGTGCTCATGTCAGTGTGGAATTTTCTTATTTCCTCACTTGTCTTTAGACCTACAATCAGGCAATTTTTGCAGGCAAAATATATTTATGTCCAGTTTTTGCAGAATTAGAAGGTTCTGTATGGAATACAGCTAATATTTTGGATACATTACATAACAAAGATCTTTACCTGAGCAAAGGAAATGAATGGGTTTTTTTCCTGTGGTTTGGTAATGATGATAATTTGTATTTTGTCTGATGTCACACAGGTGGCTACCATTGCAATGATCTTGTCAGCCAAGCTCAAAGTTGGATTTGTATTCAGAATCTAGAGCTGGTAAACTTCAGTACCCTATGGAATCTGTAAATAATAAAATTTGAAAATAATCTGATTTTAATTCTACTATATATAAAAACAGTCTTTAATTTGAAGAATTGGACTGCAGTGTAAATGACACAAYTCAAATGGATTCTGGCATTATGGTGAAATGGTGACCAGTGGGATTAAGTTTTACCACTTGGAAGGTAATAATTTTTAATTTTACCAAAACAYTGATTTACTTTTCATAATAAGTCACCTACATTTCTCATACCTGACAGAAAAATCAGAGCTTATTCTCTGAAATTTCTTGCTGATGTGTAGACATAAGCTTGGACTAAGGAAAATAGGTGGTGTGGGATATAAAGAATGAAAATTCACTTGAAAAATGAACCAAAAACTTTGGATTTTATCAAAAAGCCAAGATAATCTTGACTTCTTGTTAGCTTTGGTAGATGTTAGGGGAGTCAGGAGTTAGCGGGGGAAGGTGGGACTGGGGAAAAGRGCAGTGAGGGGGAAAATGTTTTAATGTTTGTTTTGGTTTCTCACCATCCAACMCTATTTTAACTGGCAGAAAATTGCATTAATTTTCCCTGGGATGGTTCTGTTTTTCCCTTGGTGGTAATTGGTAAGTGATCTCCCTGCCCTTTCTCAACCCATGAACTTTCTCATCTTATTGTCTCCCAATTGAGGGAAAGTGAGAAAGCATGCGAGTTCAGCATATAATGTCAGTTTGAGATTGACATAAGAATAAACTAGCCAAAGGGGAAAAAATTGGGGAAAACGGCTGCAGTTTGTACGTCTGTTTAGTTGAATTTTAAGCTGTTGAATTTCCCAGGGAGCAGTTAGAGAGTCTAGTCAAGAGAAGGAGCACTAAGTGCTTTGATGTGCATGGTATGTGCTTTGTATTGTAACAGTTCCCTGCAAATTTAGAATGTATTTCTCTCCATTATGTCATRGCAAGGAGCCTATCCAGTATATTTCACCTTCCAGAGCAGGAGACAATGGAAAGTCACAGAGGAGAATTCTGGGTAGAGGACTAAGTTGCTGACAAAGGGCAAAGTTTAAATAAAACATGTTCACTGGAGTTGAATCAATACTTTATTTGTTAAGGAGAAGTAAAAGTACAAAAAAGCTTGTACAACTAGGCATAAAAAAGTAAGAAATCAATTCTAGTTAATTCAAAATGCTTGAAGAGTCACCTATGCCATTATGTATGAATAATTCAGGAACAGAAATTTATTGCAGACACATATTGTTTGGTTTGGATTTAGTTTTGCCCCTTGCTTGACCTGAATCCTGTAAAGAATGATATTCAACTAATTGAAATAACATTTTGCAAGTAAGACAATACCTTAGGGATATTTCAAGACCAATTGTGAAATAAAATTTGAAAGATGAGACATCTGATAAAGTTTRTATAAATAATGTTATTTTACAGTGTGTTAAACGTTGTGTGTGAAGGTCTTTGCATGCAAGTCGTGTTTGCCTGTTGAAAATAGATCAGATTTCCCCTTTCTTTCTATCAGTTCCTTTTTATTTCTCCCCATAGCAGTGTCCCTCTCTCTCCCTCCTCTCTCTCCCCCTGTCCCCCTCCAAGTGCTTGAACACATTTGGAAATATTTATCACCCTCCACCTCCTGCTCACAAGAGGATTTTTTTGCGAGACATTATTGAGAATAACTGAAATAAATCACAACGGTACAAGATCCTTTCAGATGGAATCAGCACAAACATATTACTCATGCCCTGACATACAACAGAAATATCTGGAACCATAAAAGAGATTGTTTTCTTTTTAAGAGCTCATTGCAGTGACTGCATAGTCACGTGCATAGTCAACCTATGTGGAATCCAAATGTGTTTCATGACTGACTTTTATGTATATTATACTGGCTTTTATTGGCTCTGGAGTGTCTATTTCTGTGAGCATACAAAAACTTTAAAAGTATAAATGGGTACAAAAATCAACAACCTCAGTGACAAAAAGTTTACATCACTGATTCAAGCTTATGTTCAAGTCCAGKGTCAGTTCTGGGCTAAGAAACCAGTCAAAGGAAATAATTTTGCAGCTTGCTCACTAAGCTAAATAGCTGCCCTAAAACAGGAAATTAAATCTTTCACACACAACAGGATTTTTTTTTTTCATTGAACAGAAAAAAATGTTCAATGTATTGAATTTATTCAGACGTAGATGCTCAAGAGATGCCTGCTGTAATTCATATAAAACTGAGTGCCACCCAACMTCAATGCCTCMACTGACAACAGCCAGCCTTGGATCTAGCCTGTGGCTAAGGTCAGGAAACCCAGATGGTTGATTTGAAATTTAACACTTGATTCAAACATCTCGGAAGGCCCAGTCACTGACAGAGTCTCATCTTTGGTGCGCACAGAACTCCCTGGTACCTCTCTGATGAGTCTGAATATTCCTTGTGTATCTTCACTCCGTGTGACCGCAATCAGAAATGCCAAACTCAGGCACTAACACTCGGTTCCAATTGAGATTCAACCAGAGGAACCCAAATAGAGAATATCAACTCTGATTAGGTACTGTTAGAAATGAACTAAGCAAAAAATGGGCAGAGGACTTGTCAGTAATTGTGCTTTGTAGAGCCATCTTCTGGCAGAGGCACAAACCCAGAGCGTGACCTTGTTCTGTTCAGGGACTTCAGCCCACATCACCAGAGAGTCCTGTGGTCACGAAGGTGAAGGTCACATAGAAGAACAGAAGAAAGTAAGAGAAACAATATTTAATTTGTCTTTACAGATGGATTCCCTATTCAGTCAAGAATTAAGCTTTGTTCAGAAGCTCTTATCTCACTGCTACTTCCACAGTAATCTAATAATGGAATTTGGGTGGTTTTTTTGGTTGGTTGGTTTTGGGTTTGCTTTTTATGTTTGTTTGCCCCTCCCTAATATAAAATGCATAAGCACCTTGAATTCAAACCCACCTGTATTCAAGATGGGTGAAAAATAGGTTTTCCTTTCGGGACCTGTGCCCTAACCACTGGGCTATTGTCAGAATATTACTTCACAAATCTTTCTGTCCAACATGCTCAGTTTCCACAGAATTTCTTTTGGGAGGTCTTGTATTTGTTAACACATTTAGAATACAGACTGCATGTCTCTGGAAATGCAACAGCAGATTAACTTCTTTTAATGTAGTAATCACAACTTTTTTCTCAAGCTTTTGTCTGAAGACCTAGGATTTCCTTAGCTCTGGAAGAACTTTCAGGTAGAGCAGGCAGTGATCAAATAGCCACAGGTTGAGCAGTAAGATGAGAAAATGGTCTGTTTATTAATCCTGAGGCCTGGAGGTGTGATAGGCTTGTATCAGTCCAGCTAAAATCTCTTATACTACAAAAGAGAGATGCTGTATCTGAACAGCTTTTTGATAATCTTCTCTCATCTGTTCTGTCTTCTGGACAAGTCCAACAGAACCACACCACATTGACACCGTGACAGAAACCAGTCTGTCAATTTAATCATGTCAGTAATCACACCATGTCTGTCCTCTGGAACAGATTTAATCAATATAATCACAACCATTGGGTTTTAACATTAATTTCAACACAGAAGCAAAGCTTCTACCCCAAAAGTAAATACTTAGCTGCACTCTATTACAGCTTCACTAAAAGTGGTATCTAAGCCAGCAAGTTAAACTTCATTCAGTGAGGAAATTAAGACCCCTGCTTGTCTAAGAAAAGAATCATATCAAGATCTGAGAAAATCATTTTACCCTAATCATTATCATGAGACAGTAGACMCCAGTAAACCAGAATCAGAGTATTCACATGAGCCTTTCAGTTATAACGGCAGAGAGCAGAGTTCAGAACTGATATTGTAGGGAAAACCAAAGTAATTGGGGGAAAAAAAAAAACCAAACAAAAAAAAAACCCCAAAAAACCACCACCAAAATACCTTCAGTGAGCATAAGCTAAGAGGGTTGTGAATAAAATTGCAATTATACCAAAAACTTTTTATTGAGGTATGCTTCATTATCCTCTGGGTAAATTATTCAGTGATTAATAGTCTAAAGAAAATAGTGTAATTTATCACTTATGAAACAATTATTGAAAARCACTGTCTTGCTTTTATATTCTGTGGGAAGCCCAGCGTACAAGAAACAACCCTTCTGAGGATGCACAGGCAGCTCATATCTAATTTTGTTAACAGAAGTAAAATGCAGAGGAACAATCTCAGTGGAGACTTTGTGAGCTCTGCTAACTCCTGATGCCATTCATGCAAGTCATTAAAGCAATTTTAATCCAGATGGAGCAGGCAGTGTGAGAAGATGAAGCAATTGAGAAAGAGAAGGAAAACCAGTTTTACCACAAACTGGTTAGCACTTCACTGTATTAGTTGTCTTAGCATAACAATTTGCCAATTTACTCCCTGTGCATGGTAAATACTGTGTTAGAATAAGTGCTGCTTTTTTTTTTTGTTGTTATTTTAATGTTGTCATTAGAAAAAAAAAACCCAGCATAGGATAGACTACTTCCAGTTTTTATGCTTCTTGAGAACAGTTGTAAGCATATTTCCTTAACCAGCACTGTTGCTTGAATTATCTCTAAAATACTCAAGATATTTTYAGGTTCAWATGTGAAACATTTTTTGAAGCAAATTTATTTTTAAGCTAAATTTAGTGTCTTGAAAAGGAAAAAAAAAATTAAAAAAAAAAAAAAAAGGTGGGTTTGAAACTACAGATGTTTGCTCAAAAAAAACAAATGTGGTTCTTTGGGGGAAAAAGGGTTCTGATGCAGAGTGTTGATTCAACAAGGTTAAGGACAGGAGCCATAAAACTTTTGGCACATAACTGAACCAGCTAATTTAGAGATATAACTGCCCTACACTCATTAAAATGAATGGAGAGAGATAGGAAATCAATGGCRGAATATAGGACATTGCAGAGGTTATTTAGATTTTGGGTGGGTAGCATCAATCTCTTTTTCAATAAAGTTTGGATGAAGCCTGAGTTTCCTGTTCTATACATTTCAGTTGGATGCTCAGAGCCCGGTGAGGAGGATGCTGGGATGGATGCAACTGAAATAAAAAGAGAAGCTCCTGCTGATTTCAGCCACAATCAGGGTTAGGCCAGAGATCAAAATTCCTGCCTTGAGAGGAACCCGAGGGCAGAACTTATATTATCATTGCTCTGGAGAAAAGGCTATGTTGACTTTGCTTGAGGAGACACTGTTACATAGAGATGTTTATAAACAAATTAAATATTTAACTATTTATTTATTGGGAGCATTGCTTTGTTTTGTTTTATTCRTTATGTCCTCCATGATTTAGGGACATTGCAGGGTCATTGGAGCAATTGCATACACCAGGAATGCTCAAGCCTTCTCTGTATTCCTGCTTAGGGCATTTGAACTTCCATAATTTTTTAATAGGTATCCTGCTCAGCAGCTCTAGTGTTTTATGCTTGATTTATTCTTTAAGACTGGTTCCTTTTTTCAATTTTGTTTCCTCGTGCTTCCTGTAAATATCAAATTATTGGAAATTTCATATTCAGACCCTCTTGACCAGCATATATCCTTTTCTCTTTTGGAGAAAACGCATTCATCTATAATTGCATCAGTAAAGTCAAATTAATACAAATGTTAATAAAAGTAAAACTCAGATCACGTAAAAAAAATCCAATAACAGCAATGAGCAGTATTAAGTACAGGTAACCATGGAAATTGGAGGTATTACATCACTCACCATATAACACCCTTATTTGGTACAATAAAATGTATATATTATGTATGCCATTGTGTGCCAAATTAAAATAAATACCCGGATAAAGAGTAAAAATTAGAGTTTGACTGCACCTGCTCTCTCTGGTGGTCAAGAATTTCTCTTTAAAGATGATACTAGTGGGTTTGTAGTTATGAAGATAATTTCTCACCACCTGATAAGCTGCTGTCATRTATGGCTTCTCCTGAGAATATCTGTGAGGATAGAAAGAGAATACTAATATTGCTCTAAAGCAAAAGTGAAAGGTCACATGCACACAAGAAAAAAAGGGGAAAATAAAAAGGTTTCATTCTTTACTTGTCATCATCAAGTGATGTTCAGCCACCTCCCAGGAAGCAGGGTCTCAGTACGTGTAGAGGTTGTTGTAGAAGGCAAATATTGTAAAAACCAAATGTCCCCACTTCCTCCTCCTTTCCTTAGCATTTGTATCTAAGCTGACACAAATGGCGTGTGTAAATGACATTATGGTATGGAATATCCCTTCAGTGAATTTGGCTCAGATGGCCTGGTTGTGTCCCCTCCCTGGACCTTGTCCATCCCCACCCCACTGAGGGGGCAAGGTTGGAGAGACATCCCTGAGATGGGAAATGAATTCCAGCTCAGCCAGACCCAGTACACCTGCAGATATAYACAAGTGCATGAACACACACAGAGAGACACAAATAAACCTTCTCCTTTGTGCTAGCAAGATCTCCAKATCAGTAAGCCGATATCATTGTGATGTTTTTTTCTCTCATTAGGAAATAAAGCATAAAGAAATATTTCTCCATGTGCTAGTTGCAGTTTTTCATAATGATGAAAATAAATACAGCTTTAAAGAAACCACTTTTTTTTTTTTTTTTTTAATTACAGTCATATGTTACTATCTGCAATATCTGCCTCTGTAAGAATTTTTAAGGTCGCAGAAGCAGACTCTCCTGCTCAAAGTGTTTCTGCTCTGAAAACTGGTATCTTCTCCCTCTGTTTTCTTACCTTCATAATGCTGAGTGAAGGAATACCAGCCAGGAT
This sequence comes from Malurus melanocephalus, assembly GCF_030028575.1. NCBI lineage: Eukaryota > Metazoa > Chordata > Aves > Passeriformes > Maluridae > Malurus > Malurus melanocephalus. The sequence goes on from NW_026623336.1 coordinate 2,151,450, forward strand.
CAGCACCTCTCTGGCTTCATGAGCTGAAATCCCACGAGAGCTGTCACAGGGAGATGTCAGCAAGAAGGCAGAGACCATTCTCTAGGTGGGTGATCAAAGGGCATGAAGAAACATTGTCCTCTCAGATTCATATGCTGTTAATATCTGAAGGGAATGTCTGGCTTTGCCCTTTGTCACAAACCTATCAGGTTTAGATAACTGAACAATGACTCTGCTATCTRCAGGGAAAGAGGGTTTCTATTTTTCTCTCTTTTTTTGCAATATACGTAGACCAAAGATGCAGTTTCCACTGTTCCTTCCACAAATCCCCAGTATTTGTCTCTGTTAGGAAGAATTTGCATAGTTATCATACTGAACCTTCTCTGCCTCTTTTAACCCTCTTCTGCATTCGTCTCCAGGATTCAGTGGAGCCTGGTCCTCAATTCAGAGGGGGGATGTCTGCAGGGAGTTGCAGCACTCCTGCCCCTCAGAGCTCCCCGTGCCATGCAGCTTTAGCTGGACACTGCCTGACAATGTCCAGAGGCTTCTCATGCTGTTCTTCCCATGTGCCAGACACAGACAGGCACACTGCAGGACCCAGCAGGTCTGAGACACAAATATGATGTTCATGGCACAATTAAAAGAGACAGATTGTGARCATGTGGCTTTCCTGCAGAAAAGAGGGATAGCCACATGTTCATTGTGGTGGCCAAGCTTTATAGAGGTGGTTTAGTGTGTGTCCAGCTTAGCTTTTTCTCTGTAGAGAAGTGGAAGTGGAATTAAAACTAAACCAGCAACAAAAACTAAACAAAATGGAAAAA
>NW_026623336.1:2153156-2168325 GCF_030028575.1 Malurus melanocephalus
TGTACTATTACTTTTCTGAAAGCAGAATATTCATGTATTGCAATGGCAAAGTATTCCTGATTTAAATGCAGATAAACAGCACTCAGTTAAGAAACTGTGCCAGTCACAGAGGGACTTGGCCTGTCCTTACCCAAGGAGCTTCTGCCAGCTCACATTTGCCAGTCAGGTGTCAGCCCTATTGCCACTCTCACAGCTGAAGCTGTGCCAACAGAAGTCAATATAAAGATGCCTTTTTGGAAGSAAAACCATCCCTTGATTGACAGGAAGGGATTCCAGGTATTTGCATGCCAGGGTAACTGCATGGCCATTCAAAATGTGGCTGCACATCAACCAGATCTACCTGTAGGGCAGACAGCAGGCTGTGACACTGCAGTTTTGGCAAAAAAAGGAGTTGTGTGAAAAGGTGTGAACTGAAATGCAGGGCTCCTGCTGCMTCACAGCTCTCCCTTAAGCACAAGTACATGCTCCTGGAAGGGTACAGCATCTGCTTCTGAAAGTGGCTCTGTGGCACAGTGGTGTGATATAACACAGGGCCAGTTCCTCCCTGCCCTTCTCTCCTGTTTTTATACGCAGTTTTTAGGCTGCAGCACACGTCTGCAAGCCTGGCCCATCTCCGTGCTGCTCATTAGCTCACAAGTGTTGCCTTGTTTCTCTGTCGAGAGTTTTGTTTGTTTTCCAGTTGTCATGCACAGATTCCTCCGGGAAATCAGAGAATACAGGTGGACTTCCTTATTGTTGCTGTGTTGTCATTATGGTAATCTCTAAAACAAGAACAAACCCACAGAAATAAACAAAACAAAGGGTGCACAACATTCTTGTCAGAAAGGAAAATGCCTCTTTTGACTCTCATCAGTGTGTGTAAAAACAAATATACTAGGTACTTTATCTAACTGTCAATTTATCCAGCTCTTAACAAGCAGAAATGGRCTCCAGGAACTGGAAATGTGTACAAAGAGATAAGAGATATGACAATTTTAATCTTACGTATTGAGACAGTTTTGAACTTTCCACAGAAAACCTCATGGTACATGATGGTATTTTCCCCAAGTGATGGTCTTGAGATAGAAGTGTTCTTTTTTTTTTTTGGTGGTTTTTTGTTTTTGTTTTGTTTTGTTATTCCTAGTGCCTAAGAGTTCTAGCCCGAGAAAAGCTTCATTAATCTCTCAAACAGGAGGAGCTGGTTTCTGTCACAGGCAAAGAAGACAGGAAAGGGCTATTTATGTTACAGTTATGTGAAAGTTAGAGATTTAATAATGTTCTATGGATYACCTGGAGTTTACATCCATATTTGTGAGTGAGCAGCACTCGAGCATGGGCTTAAATACAGTCTGTGATCACTCATCCTGCTTGCTAGCTTGGTCTCTGGCATGGTTAAGGTCTGTGCCAAGATACACTATTCTGCTGGGCAGAGTTTATAGGGTAGTGTGAACCCTCATGGTGTGAGGGTATCACCTTGTTTGGGGAGAGAGAGAGATGACCCTTCAGGTTGCCTGTTGTGCTTTTATCACTCAATCTCAGAAACAGAGGTTGTCCTTTATTTGTGTTATTGGACAAAGAATTGATCTGATGTCTGCTGAAACTCAGATTCAGGCTTCAACCTCAAATGCAAGCAGGAGATGCTTGCCTKTAAAAGCATCCTTTATTTCTTTATGAGCAGTTTTCCTACCAAACATGAGAACTGATTGCAGCTGAACCTTTTCATGCTTTCCTCCATTAGCAAAGGGACATAGAATCTTGTAAATAAAACCAGATATGTAGGAGACATCTTTTAATTAGATGAGACTAGATGAATTCTAGAAGGCTTATGCTGGATACCATCAGTAGCATGCAGCCAATTTATCTGCTCCCCACTCATGAGACACGTTTATGGTTGGATATTCACAGTAATCATTAGCATGAATAAGTGTTGCTTCATTTCCTATGAACCATTTACAGCATGTTTGCTTATTTTTTTCTCCCTTGTTTGGCTGCTTAAAAAGCTGCAGAGAAATCTCTGTGGGAAAAAGACACAATAGCTATCATTTCAAAGTACCTGCACCTTCAAGTGCAAATTGTTTTCTTTGTGATCGTAAATACCAGCACTTTCAGAGACAAAACAACCATTACAATCCCTGTCCCATCTGTGTCATCTCTGTGTCATTCATGTCCACGGCCACCCACCACTTCCTGTGGTGGAAGGTTGACAGGGAAGGGCATGTACTGCCTTTGGCTGCACAAAATTGGCTAAGTGGCTGGACATAACTTCCCCAGGAAAGAAGACTTTTAACAGTATATGTGGACAGAATCTCAAATGATTTTTTAAGAGATTTGGGGGTTAAATTTTGGCTGCCCAAATGAATATCCTTGTCTGTCTTTCATAAAGAAATATTTTACARATCTTGTACATGTCTTGTACACCAAAGATTTTGTTTGTGAAAAGCAATTGCTGTTCAAATATCCACGCTGAAGGCATGATAGGGGGAAAGAGGGCAGACAGGCATCTCTGGCAGAGGTGGGTGAATAAGGCATTGTGGGATGAGCTGAAGAAGAATTTCTGCTGAATTCCTTTATCCAGGCATTTGTGATCAGATGTGCCCAATCCAGCACACACGTGACCCACCATTAYTGAATATTTTAAACTTTGTACAAAATGCAGGTTAACAACTGTCTTGGGTTGATTTTTGTGCCAGTTTTGTTCTGTATTCCTTTTCCGTTGGCATATACGCCCAAAAAGATGTTTGTATCTTTAAAATGTAACCCGGAAGAAGGAGCAGGAGTTAGCTGCTGGGAAGGCGGTGTGGATAGTTTAACAGCCAGCGCTGCCACGCAATCTGGGCTTCTCGAGCTCAGCTCTCTCTCTGCTTCTCGCCGTGGGAGCCCTCGCTTGCTGCATGCAGCAGAGTTACAGTATCGCAGTTTCGGCTAGCTCAGTTTGTTGGCTTCGGTGTCTTTTCCTCGGACATCCCCTCTACGTCTCCTGCGGTTCTGCTCCTGGGGTGGTCCCGCCGAGGGAGGGGCCGCGCGGATCCATCTCGTCCGGGATTCCAGGAGCGGATGGGGCTAGCAGCGGAGGCACGCCGAGCCCTCTGATCCATCCACGGGGAAGCGGGGACTGTGGTACGGTGGTTTTTTCTTTCGGTTTTTTTTCTTTTTGCCACTGTTACAAGAACAGCCACGTGGCTTTTCCTTTTGTTTCTTTTCCCGGGGGCAGAGTCACCGCCTTGTCTATGCTGCGTGGCAAGTTTTTTTGTTTGAATATCTGACGGTTACTTTTTATCTGTGTCCTCGTGATCTAACTGTTACTCTTTATCTGTGTCCTGTGGGCACTGTGTTTTTTTGTTAATAAAACTACCTTTTTTCTCTTCACCTTTTTTGCCCAGCATCTATTTCTTGTTGGTGGGGAAAAAATTATCAAATTTATTTTCATTTCAGAGGAAACGTTTCCCTGTAACGTTTTTTCTCTGAAAACATTGTCTCAAAACCGAGACAACAACTTAAACTTAGGTATCTTTACTTCTGCAAGAACAGCTCCCCTTGGTCATTCTCAAGGATCTGATCTGTGTTTATTTATGTGGATTCTGCATCAGGAGCCTCCCATCAGAGYTCGGAACAGCCAGGTTACTCACCAGCGATGTTATCCAGCCCKGAAGTAAACGAAAAACTGGTAGAGAGAATTCTGTGGGACTGACAAAACTCCCCAYACTGGAAAAGTCCTGTACRAATGACTTGAATGAGTTGCTATGARRCCACCTAAGAGTTCAGCCCATTACCTTATTTCAAGTGTCTTTATCACTTTATCACTTGCGTGACTGATGAGATGGAGAGTTTCYGGGCCGGCCTTATGGGATCTTAACAACTTATGCTACATAGAATAGCCCTAATGCACAGCTATCTCACAATTATAATATAAAGAATATAAACTTGAATTTGGTCCTTGTTTCAGTTTTAGAACTTAWAGTCTATAATTCTTATCTCAACCTTAATTATACTATGAGTTCTGATGGTTTTAACCTAGATTGTAGATTTTTTTTCAACATTTCCTTTGGATTCAGTCTTACAAGTGATGAAGCATCCTCTGGTATACCCAAAAATTTTATCAATAATTATTTGTTCTATTTCAAAGATCAGCCACTGACTTTAATTTTTAAGACCTGGCTGTTCAATTTTTTATGAGTGGAGAACTCAGTGAAACAATTTTACATCCATCATAAGGCTTGAAAACCTTGACTGTTGTGGCTCTATTTGACCTATAATGGGTTTTTTTTTTTTTTGCCTTTGCGTTGTCTGTCAAGTTTTGGTTAGGGTTGTAGGTATATGTGTCTGRATTTCAAAGGACTATGGAGAGCCCTCTGACTTTCTTTATTCTGCTTCCCTTATTCATCTGAATGATCCTTTAAGAAACAGATCGATGTGTTTTAAGATTGGAAAATCCAGCAAGAATGTATGAARTCTATTGAAGACAAAAATTAACCCCACAAAAGCAATTGAAGTCCTCTTTCATATAATAAAAAAACAAGTGTTTAAATAATTTATTCAGCAAACCCAAGCTGAGTATTGAATTCTTACCCACAGTGAAAGGTATGTGGCCAGTTTTAGCACTTTCCTATCTGAATCTTTTAAGGCTTAAGCCAGTAAACATCACAGTCAATAAAACATACTGAAACCCCTTTCCTATTTGAGAACATAAGGTGGTTTTTTTTTGTTTTGTTTGTTTGTTTGTTTGTTTGTTTGTTTGTTTGTTTCTGATTTAAGATACATGATATATTCAAAGTCATGTATTCCTCCCATGTCTCTGGCTGGAAATAATGCAACCCGTTCCTTCAAAAATGTTGGCCCAACAGATCTTCTGTTCTTGTAATAAGTCAACATGAAAGAACATCAGTTATYCTCTATTATCCATTTTGCAAGATGCAAATAAATGTTTGCAGATTGAACTCAGGATGGGACTGTATCATCTAAAGAACAGCAGCTGGTGATATTTATGCTTAGTAGAGAACAAGGTGTGCTCTTCCCTAAATTACCTCCAACTTTTATCTTGGCAGTGTGCCATACCACATTTAAAAGATAATCAATGGGCTGACTCAATATTAATAATGCAATTCGCAAGATAAATCCATTTGTGACTGAATCTTGGCATACAGAGCTTAGAGGAAAATGGCTCAAACTACAGAAATTTTAGTTTTGCCTTCTCAGAGATACATATATAAACATATAAGTTTAGACAGACCAGTCAAAGAATAAGGCTGAAGGCAGTAACTTCCCAGTTCTAATACTTCAAATGCTTGAAGAATAATGGAAAGAATACAGAGAGTGGAATTGAATACAGCAAGTGTTATCCTTCCTGCTGAGTGTGTATGAGCCCATGTGAGCTTTTGTGTGTGACTGATGTCCCTGTTATTTGCTGCTTTGTGGCTTTGTACACAAGCCAACAAAGCAACCTGTTTGAAACAAAGGGTGATGTTCCTTCCTTGCCATCACAGCTCACTGTGATTTCTGAGCATTATTTCCAAACAAAAACAAAATAAAGCATCCTGTCAAACTTCCCTACAACTTTCTAAGTTACCTTGGGGTCTGTCTTGGAAACCTTTGAGGCTGGCTGCAGTGAATCACTTTAACTGCCRGCTTAGCCACTGAGGAGACAGAGCTGTCATTGCATGAATGAGAGCTCTGCAACACAATATTGTCTGGAGTTTATATTGACATGGCTGAACAAAATTACATAAGCCAAATTTCTGGTTTAAAGGTGCAGCTTTAAGGGCTCTGCTTTTGAAATATGAGCATAGAAAGTTTTCCAGCCTAGTGATGTACTGCTAATAAGGTGGGAAGACAATAAATTAAATGAACAACTAATACACTGCCAAATATCACTATTCACAGATGACTGCTACAATTATTGCTAGGTGGTTTGGCACGACTCCAAGACTCCTAATGTATAGTCTAGGGCACTCAAACAAATGAGCAGCTCCTTGGYTTTGTGTTGCTGTAAGCACTACCAGCTCTGCACTTACTAGAAATATGACATTGCCCTCCACCAGAAAAATACACCCCATTTCTGATACAGGTATCTCAGCTGTGAGCAGTATCTCCACCATGGGGAAAACATCCAGAACTAYTTACTCCCAGGTGACAATGTTGCACTGGTTTTAGTACTATGGACAAATTTAAATCTTATTCTGGCTGTTTTAATTGTTCTTTACTATGAGTGTTTATTTTTAAAGAAATTTTTACTTAGTTGTGTCTGGTAATGTATGTCATCAAAGGGAAGTAAGGGCTGTATTCCCATTTGAGTAAGAGAATTTCCCCAGATCTTGATCCCATGTTTGAAAGAGAAGAMAATTTTCATGATCAGTGTAGGTGAGGAAATGGGAGAAAGGAAGAGATGGGAGGTAGAGCCGTGATCTGACAGGCAAAAGAACCAATTTTATGAGTGAAAGAGAGTGTGAGCTCACATCTGACACCTTTTTGCCACTTTACCAGGAGCAGATGAGTCCCAGTTACATTTCCAAGGGTGAACTTTCTGTAAAGGAACTGAACTGCTGTAACTGCCTTCAGCTCAGGCAGGCTGAAGAAGGCTGAGACTCAGGACCCCAGTGCAGATTTGTCACACACATGCTGGAATATCCATGTCCCAAGTCCAGTCCTGCCGGCTGATGTCAGGTTCCAGCCCTACCAGAGCTGCTGGATTTGAAGCAGAAATAACAGATTCACATGACTTGAACAGAAGTAATGATTTGCACTGAGTGTGGGTCAGGGAACTGAAATAAGCTGCAGGTTACTCTCTTATGTTGATACATATTTCTGTTACACAAAATTAATGTTTTCCTATATTCCTGTAAGGACAGAAGTGAACTATTTTAGGGCATAATTACAAATTTAACAAGAATGTAAAATACCTTCCAAGCAAATCCTTCTGTGTTGCTCCTGTGGGGGTAAAAACCTCCCAGGCAAAGTCAGAAAGATAATGGCTTGTATTACACTAGAATTGCTTCTCCCAAGACATGTTGCCAATTTAGATGAGATAATAAGAATTTGTTCTGCATTTGCATGTAAACAGGTAGAATTCAGAAAGCCAAGTTTATTGTTAAACTAACAAAACCTCTTATAAAAAATTAGTATGTTTCTTAGAKAATCTCATGAGGGAAAGGGAACAAAAAGTGGTTCTAGTTTGAGGTCCAGAAGGTCCAGCCTAAGACCACTGTGATACTGTTGATCATTAGATCAGACCTTGWGTAACCTCTGTTGTATCAGATAAACATATTAACATATGTTGACTGCCTGAATAAAATACTTAGCTCTGAATAGATCTTTGTTTATCCTCTTGACCTGTTTCTGGCAAGTTTTTATTATTATGCAAGTATCTAGTTGACACCAAAATCTACATTTAATGTTGGAAAGATTTCAGTRCTGGGGTACTTCAGTGATGATCTGAATTGTCACAGTGTCTATAACCAGGGTTATATCTGGGTGAATTTTTCCCCAGCCAGCTCAAAAGGCTAGATTTAATAGTGTAGGAAATTCTGATTAGAGACAAAGACAATTTTGCATTTTATTTTATATTCCTGTGACAGAACTCATCAGGCACTGGGAATTGGGGAAGAATTGAAAACATAGAGAATTACTAGAGAAAGAAGAGGCAGGAGCTTTAAAACCACTTTGCTTAATRATGGTTATGTATATTATAGTGTGARTRTACTTGCATAAGTATTTTCTCTCTGTTCATAAATTAATTTCTGGGCATGTTGGATGTAAAGATGAATAATGTTAATTTTGTGACTGTGTTTGTGTGCATGTGTTTGACACCAGCATCTTTAGTAATAGACAAGAAATTATCTATGAACCTGGTTGCTAGATGAGATGTGAGGCAATGTGTACACAAAAAGATTAAATTAGATAAGATAAAATTAGATTTGATGAGACTAGAGATAAAATTTAGAGTGTATAAAATTATATTTGTTAGGTGTGAGGTGAGACATTCATCTTATCTAACCTTAACTGTCTAAAAGTTATCTGTCTGGGTTATCATTTAGAATCATACTATTGTTGATGAATAGATAAAGGAGCACTTCCAGAAGGTCATTCATCCGATTTTAAGATGTCTGTYTCTGGAGATTCTAATCTGTGTCTTTTGTCCTCTATATTGAGTCTAGATGAGTAGCTTAGACCTAATGCCAAACTTGGAGCAAGTATCATTATGAACGGTTGCATTTTAAGAATCATCAAATGCAATTGTGTTCTTTCATGGTTCCACCTTACATATTTGCATAGCATTAACCCTTTTTTCTAGCCAGAGATGAAATAATCATCATTTTGGTCATAAATGGCAGACACACTTAAGTAGAGTTAAATCTTACTGAATTCACCTGGACTTGTGACTTGGACCAAAATTATGTCAATACTTTTATGCTTTATGCAGCTTTATGAGGCTTCTTCTCTTCAATGACACAATTTGCACTCTATATTTACGAATTAGGGGATTATGAATATTTAACTTTTTTTTTTTTTTTTAGTACTGTTGTGATACCCAGCATAACACATATAAATCCCACATGYATCCTAAAATCAGGCACTGGGACAGTATCTAGGGAAATATAACCAACTATTTATTTCTATTTTCTCACTGTTTTGTTCTAAGTACCCACTGTTGATTACTACAAAGAATAAGATGTTAAGCTGTATTTATATAATATAGTCTTTTTTGTTTCTTCGTTTCATAGATTCATGGAGTTTGGAAAATACCCTGAAGATCATCAAATTGAACCTTAAGTGGGTAGTGTGCTGGGGTTCAGTTGGKTGGTTGATTTTACCTTTGTAAAATGGAAACATATTATTGTTAACAGAAGCATTTTGTGTTCCACATTATGTCATATTTAACTTCTGTGGTAAACCTGGTAATGTCAGCAGAAGTTTAGCCCCCATGGTACTACCTTCTGTAATTATGCCAGGCAGCATTTTCAGAAATGCTGAACTTCCAGTAATCACTGGRCTATGAGTAGGAGTAGAAAGAAATTCAGCAAGCAGTGCTTGCTCTTCCTTTTATTTATTTATTTTTCCTATTCTAAATCCTGAATAGTATGCATTTTCAAGAAAAATCTGGCTTTAACCTCACTCCAGCCAGCATGAAGCCAAATCACAAGCTAAACTTGCAGGGATTGCATGAGCAAGTCAACTTTTTTATTGAAACCTGCTCGATTTCTGCCCTGCTGCTCTTCCCATGCTGCAGGTGGGAGAAGCTGTCCTATTTTATCCCATTTTTTATGGTGTGGATCCAGCAACTCACATGGAGTCTTCTAGCTGGTGTAATTGATTTCAGGACACTGAAATATAACCAAGAAATCTACTCTCTGCCCTTCTACACTCCTGACAGGTCCATTTAAGCAGAAATCCATTCACCTAAATACATTTATAAAAGGTAACATAAAATAGTGGCTGACAGTAACTTCAGATGCAGTTTCTTTTGATCAAAAAATTTAGATTAAAGGTGAAGCAAGGAGTCATGCTGCCTATGCTGTAGTGCACAAGTTGTTGTGGTTTTTGTTTGTTTGTTTGTCTGTTTGTTTTGTTTTTTTTTTGTTTGTTTTTGTTTTTCAGCAAAATATAGTCTTCTGTTGGTTTTACATGACCTGGGATATCGATCAGCTGTGAGCTCTTGAGGCAAATGCACGAACATTGGGGTGAATGAGAAGAGAGTCAGGTCTGATTTACTGCAGTATTTTAAACATGTATGAGATGAACAATGGACAGTGCTAGAGAAGATAAAGAGGATGGAAGGATAACCTCTGTGGAACAGTGTAAGAGGRAATCAGACTGTCATTGATATTAGAAGAAGGGTTTTTGGTGGGAAGAAGGTCCACTGCATATAACAAAGCAGGAACCACCATCTTTCAGCAATGTTTTCTAGATTTTTCATTCCTATTCCTCTGTTAGTAACAGCAGGTGAGTTTTTTATGTCCAGTCACACCTTTCCAGCCTGCCTTCAGACACCTGCAGTGCTGGTGAAAAAAAAAAAAGAAAATGAAAATGAAATTAAATGAAAAAACCAAGTGAAGGGATAACATCTCACACCATTTCCAGGACAGCTCACAACTTTACCCTGTTTGGTTTTAGAGATAACTTTGCTTAAACTCACCTGTTTCTCATGCTAGAACAGATGACTTCACAGAGCTGTCTGCATTTAGGTTATGGGAAATTTAAATATTCTCAGAGTAATAAGACAGAGACAAAGTTTGCATTGAGTAGCTAAATAAAGTCTTCCTTAAACAGCAGGTAGTATGACATAGGTACTRTGGAAAATTAAAATAGTAAAATCAAAACATTTCTTGCATTTCTCCTCACCAACTATACTACCATCAATTAGGGTGTTATTTTGTTTTCATTACCTGTACTGCTCTGGCTTTATACACAAAAACTAGGAGTGCATTGAGGGTAAAACCAAACCTAGGGGCCCGAGTCATGGTTCTTAACTGAATCTATAATGCRCTTTCAGGCTGCTATAATTTTAGTTAAAGTGAATGGCAATGTGAAAATATTTTTACTGGATGAAATCCCTTCTCAGAGCTTTGAAGACCAAGCAGGTTTTCTTCCTTGCATGAGTTCAGTGATTTGTACTACTGAACAGTGTGGTGTAGCACTACAATCATGTGAAGTAACAGACTGCCTGGGAGAGCAGGCAGGGGAGGGAATGAGAAAGTTTTTATGAACACTTCAAAATCCCTCCCCCCTTCCAGGTTTTCTGATCACCGTGTCCTGACTCTCATCTCATCCATCTCACCTTTTAGTTTAACAGATTTCTGTCTGAGTCCAGGTTGTCTCTGTTTTGCTCACATGCACAATGAACAGTGCTTGTAAACTCTGAAGATTACTGCTTAGTGCAAAGGAACAATTATYTAAAGTTATAGAACACACACTTTATTAGTACATTATTCAAGACACAAACCTGCATATTTTTATCAAATACTATCTTCAGCATCACTAACATGCTARTATTATACCACATTTCTCCCACTCTATATTAAGCTAGGTATCTCATATTTATAAAATGCAGTAGGTGATAGAAGGAGGTCTGGACAGACTCATGCATTCATTTTAAACCTGATTTTTATGYCTTCAACCTATATAAAAGCCTTTTAGACTTAGTTCTTTCCTTTAAAAGCATGTTGATCTTTTAAGTCACACWCTTCGAAGTTTCAAGGGTTCCCAGGGGGCCAACACATATGCACAGCGAGTGTGATGTTTGTTCCAGTTCCACAAAAATCACCCCCAGATGTGCTCTTTTATTTCCTTTGTGATGYTCAGATCAGCTAATCACACTCAGGGTTCTTTGTGAATCTGTGCTGCTGTCCTCACAGCCACCCATTTGCAGAATTAGATTTTWGAATATTCAAAGGTGTACACAGACAGGGTTCTCTGAAGCTGCCTCTGCACAAAGGGACATCAGGTGCACCAAGTGACATCTTCAGAAGGGGCCAATTCTACTGACAGAAATCTCTCTGGACACTGATTTTCCATCCAGTGCAGCTCCTGTGTAGCTAATCCTTAGTAATTAGCAATCGACACCCTATGGAAACCAGAGGGGACAATTCTGGAGCAGGATTTCTTCATGGTGATTTTGTTGAGTGAGACTGTCCACAAAAGGAATACTCAAGTATTATGGGTGCACTGAGTGCTTATTCTGGGATGTTGGCTGCGAGGGCCAAGCAGAGCACAGTTTATACCAGAATACAGAGCAGAGGGTGAGAGCAGTGTGGAAGGGAGGCTGTGAGAGATGGGGTTGTTCAGCCTGGAGGAGAGAAGGCACCAGGGAGACCTTCATGCAGCCTTTCAGTACCTAAAGGGAGCTTACAAGAAAGCTGGAGAGGGACTTTTTATAAGGGCATGGAGTAATAGGACAAGTGGGAATGGCTTTAAGCTGAAAGAGGGAAGGTTTAYATCAGATATTAGGAAGAAATTCTCTACATGGGGATGGTGAGGCACTGGAACAGGTTCCTGTAGAAGCTGTGGATGTCCCATCCCTGCACTGTTCAAGGCCAGATCAGCTGGGCCTTTAGCAGCCTGCTCTGGTGGAGTGTCCCAAGGTGTTGGAACAAAATGATCCCTTCCAACCTGAACCATTCTGTGGTTTGTGTTTCTATGACAGGTGAAAGATACAAGCAACAGGGTAATCCTGAAGAAGTCCTTCACCATCTGGAAACTTCTCAGACAGCTCCATGTCTGTGCTCTGCTGTTGTATCTGCTCCAAGGAATTGGCTGCCCCCAAGCACTGGAGCTCCGCTGTGTGCTGCTTAATTGCTGCAATGCAACAATTAACACTCACAAATGATTCTGTGTGCAGTTCAGGAGCTGKCTCAGGCCCAAAATAAAATCTCCCAGCTTGCACATCACCCTGTTCCAGACACTCAGTGAAATTATAGTGTGTGGGTGTCTCCGCACCAACCTTAGAGGGTTATCTCAAGAACATACAGTTTACCAGATATCATTTTTTTTTTTACTCTTTCAGTTTCTAGACCTTCTGCAAACAGAGAAAATTTTGGTGAGTCTATCAGTGCAATACATTTCCTTTCAGGAAAGCCAGCCTACACCAGAAATGTCCTTGTAAATGAAAAATGTTAGTATTAACAAGTGAAATATTTACATTCATATTTTAGCTTGCATTTGAAATATTTGCACATTTTTCTCTGAGTCCAATGAAAAAAATGGTTGCAACATGTTCCCTATCCATTGATTTAGCTAATGAGATTGTTGTTACAGCCACAGATTTAGAAAAACAACAAATGGCTATAAAACGGTATCAATGGCTGGAGCAGATGAATGGAATGACCTTTTGGAGATTGCTTGAGGAAATCTTGTAAAACCTATTTTTGTTGGCTAAACCCATGTTTACTGCATAGCTAATGTTTTTTCACTGCCTTATGTGCAGTTAAAGACAGTAATTTGGACTGACACCAGACATAACTTTTCATGCTTCATGGCAGCCCCCACCTAAGCTATTAATTTACCACCTGCTTAAGTTCCTGAAGAAATGAGCTGTCAACAACTTTTCTAAAGCTTTGTTTTCAAACAAAACCCAAGGCCTTAAGAGGAAAAAACATGTACAATATCCCAAAGAATTTCTTAAAMTTATTTCCCACCATTCATATGGAATTAAAAAGTTGAATATTGAAGATATTTAGCAAACCTCTGTGCATAGTCCAGTCTTTCACTACCATTATTTGCTCTGCATATTCAAAATTCACATCTTGAAATAGTACAGTAGCTTGTTTTAAATATGATGGCAGAATTGGGCAGCTCTTCCTTGTAGTTCCTTTGGAATTTTACTAGCATAAATGGATTAAAGATATCATGGCTCTAAATATAAAAGATTGCATTTCRAAGTTTGATTGACCAAACTCTGTTAAACCCTCGAGTCAAAAAACGCATCAGCCAATTGTTCATGCATGGAAGAGTATATTTAAAGGAAATTCCTTCCATGCTGGCTGGAAGCAAAAACTTGGGCTGGATGGTTTAACTGTATATTAGATTTAATAGTCCAGTTTTTTTTGTTATCTTTTTAACAGTAACCTTGTGAGTGTGTTTGTTGCCCTATACTCCGAATCTGTTGCCTGCCAAAACCCACAGAAAGCCTCKAAATGCTCAAAGATCTTTGGGGAATTTGAAGTCAAACACACTTTGACACATTAATTTTATTTGGTTCTTTTTAAGGAATCCGATTTATTACATTTCAATARTGACTCCAGTGTCCTATGCAAAGCTTTACTTTTTTATGGATTTCCTAGGTAAATTAAATTAACTTGCTTCACTCCACAGCACGGAAAATACACACAGACCTGGGCTGGAAGGCTCCATTTAGTAAAGTGTTCCTGTTCCACCATGAGCTCCAGCTATGTTATGTGTGAACCACTGGTCATTATTACTAATTCTCTTCATCTTAYATTTCCTCTTTCTTCCTAATTCCTTTCTTCTTAAATTGCTTCTGCTCTTCAACAAACTGRATATTTTGTGAGAACATTTCCAATATAAAGCCTTTTGCACATTCTTATCTGCCCCTTGATGGGTGTTGTAAATAGAATCTTACTTAAAAATATGCCTAATTGATTTTAATAATTACTCATGATTGGAATTGTTCTTCACAAGTTTAGGCAGTTGAAGAAAAAAGATGTGAACAGAGTAAATGTCTGACACTGAAAAACTTGAGTAAATTAATAATATAGGTCAAGACAACTTGCAGACTCTCAGTATTTCTCGAGGCTAGATTCCACAACTTTACATATGCAAAGGAACAAATTCTTTCTTTTTTTCTCTGCATTCTGTAAAAGTCCTCAGTTAATTCCACCCAATCAACTTTTAAGCGAGTCCTTCATTAAGGTACCTAAATTGARATATAATTTCTCTACCACTCCTTCTATAATCAATACTGAGCAGGGGTAGTTCAGCCTGTAATCTGTGTAATTTGCTTAATCCTCTTCGCTGCAAATAAGAACTTAAAATGTACGTTGATCAAATGTCTAAACCCATGTGGAACAAATCTCTTCCACCATCCCCAAATCTTTAAGACCTCAAATCATCAAATCATTGAGAGAACAATCAAGTTCAAGGTTTGTTGAGGACAGTGAACCTCAGCTATTCATTTAAAGTTAAGCACTTTGCTGGACAGGGATGAGGAAAAAGTGGCAAAATGCTTTGTTGATGTGGGACCTTAGATTAAAGCCAGATTGGCCAACTGTTGGTCTGAAACATTGTAAAGTGCCTGTTCCTGACCAAGTGCCTCTGTACAGTTAAAAACAGGGAGTTAGAGATGAGAAGAATATAAAGATTTGTATAACCTTGCTATCTGGCCATGTGGAAACAAAACTTTTACTATAAAATAATGTGAAGTTCCATTCAAAAGAGGGCAAGCAGATTGTGACCATGAAATCTAGGGTAGTGGCTCTGGAAGGGTCACAGTGGACATGACTTCTCCCTTCCCAAGGCAATTACAAACTGAAAATGCAGTCCTGGATGTTTCAAGGGCCTACAATACAGAAAAGAACACATAATCAAATTTCTTAGTAGAACAGGGTTGATAATAGGGAAAGCATGAGCTTGTTTTGTTCAGATTAACAAAAAAAAGAATTTTCCGAATCTGGAGAAGGTGAAAAAATACCAAAGTATCTGAGGATGAGAGAAGATTTTAAAGAGTAAAAAAAAAAAAAAAAAA
>NW_026623336.1:2168351-2184247 GCF_030028575.1 Malurus melanocephalus
ACACACTTTTAAGTTTTTATCTTAAAGAACCAATAAATCATGAGAATTCATCTCTGGACACTGAAGCTGGGAAAATTCAAATTAGGAGGAGAGTTTAACAAGGCTGATGGAAGTGAAGGATTGTTTTATATTTATACTGTGCAATATAATGTTTTTTTYCTGTATTTCTTTGATGACATACCAAGATCAAGGTTTCAGTAACTGGTTCATTTGCACACTGTAGATATAATTGTTTAACAGAACCCATCTAAAGGATCCGTTCTTCCCACAAAACACTATCCCCACTCCTTCCCACCTGCCTGATCCACCCTAYCTCTCAAACCTGGGGTTTCACCCTATTTTTCAAATTCTGCTTTCTAATAATGGAATATTTCCCCTCTTTCCTCCCAGGTGAGATTTTCTGGGATATCACAGTGAATGGTCAGTCAGTCAATGGTCAGAGCTGGTGCAAAGAAGGGGACAGAAGTTTGGGGTCAAGAGCACACAGGAGGAGCAGGTAAGCCCAGAGCAGAGAATCAAGTCCTCCATAGGTGGAGCCATTAGAGGAGGTAACCCATAATGCACAGTGTCCTGGCAGTCTGCTAATTAACAAACCCAGTTTACACTGATTTTTTTGTAGAACTGAGCCTTAGTAGTGTTTTCATAGCTGTTTCATGCATTTTCCAAGATGAGACAGTTTATTACCAAACYACAAGCTAATCCAAAGTTCCTTCAAAGCAATTGGTTGATAATTGAGGGGAAATTTCCTATATGCAAAGCAATTAAATAACTTTACATTTACTACAATGGTATCTTATTTTTCATCCTGTTTTCTAATAAATTCTTAATATTCTGGGCTTCTGGTTTTATTAGTTTCCATTTACAAGGTAATAAATATTKGAATTCACAGCTTTTGTTGAAACGCAGTAAATAAAAGGTAAAATGATATTCAGTCAGCTTTTATTTGAAAAGCACAAAAACTTCTATAATATATAATGTTAAATCCTTTAATATAAAATAGTTGAAAGTGAATTGTGTATGACAGAAGTCAAYAAAAATTAATAAGAATCTCAGTGTTTTAACAATTTAGAATTGCCCTACTCATTGAAATGTACACAGCTTTTTTCACTGTGGTTATTCATTTGCTCTTTATATTTTTTATAGGTTGGCTTTCCCCCATTTCTAAGTTTCTTCGGAGAATTCAGATCCATTTGGTTTTTACACAAGAGTTAAATTTCCACATTTTTATTATTACTGCTATTACCTTGAGCATTGATATATTGACTGCATATGTCATAAAGTATACACAGTATCCTATATAGTTTAATTATTTATCAATAGTATATTTCTATTGATAAATATAAATATTTATCAATAGAATATATTCTGTTTGTAATAATATAGGAACAGAATCATTGACTTAATTATAACATTTTCSTTTAATGTTTATTAGTGAAATCTTACCATTTCTTTTCATAAATRAAAAGCTTAATATATGTTAGTGTATGATTTCTGGGGGGGGGGGAGAAAGTTAACATATTGCCATGAATTATCATCTGGCAAAATGATTTTTTTTGATGTGTTACTTATTCATTATTTAGCCTTACTCATTGAAATGCTGAGGAGACCTAGGCAAACAAGCATGTAACAGAAAAGAAAACATTGTAAATTGTAAATAGTGAAGCAGATCACCGAAGATAAACACTTTGTGAACATTCCCTAGGCGGATAATGGCCATGTACACCATTTGGCAATTACACAACTAAATGTGAACACAACCTGTAAATAGTTACTGAGAAAGAATAAAGGTCTACACTGTTGTGTCATTAGGGTTTACTTGTTGCTGTTCTAAGACAAATCAATTTGTTCTCAAGAAATACAGGGATTTTAAACCAGGAACTTTAAAGAAAAATCCAGGTTATTTAATTTGCCAARYGTTTGGAATRTAYTCCTTCTCTTAAAATAAAGTCAAGRTTTTCAGTAGRAGGARGATYCAGGAATGACTCTTAATGTGTAGCACAAAATTTCGCAGCAATTAGAAAATCAGGTAAACTGTGTATATCTCTTATCTAATCCTGTGTTCACAATCTTATCAGGATTTATATACGTTCTTTACCTCACTGGGACTTTCCACAGTGAATGGAATTGAGASAATTTTCAATTCTTTTGATAAGTCCTAAGTTAAGAAAGTCTTGCTACGCATTCAGATATTTTCACTGGTGTAAAGAAATCAAGAAAACTTAAAGAAAATCAGCCCACACTGGTTGACGAGACCCACTCATTTGTAAGTTTTAGAAATCAACACTTCTGTGTGGATTAAACAAAAAAATAACTATTTAAAGGTCTGAGTTTTTCTGGGTCACAAAACAAAGAACAATAATACCACATGCCCACATTAATTTTCAATTTTAATTTTCACTTTGCTTATTRAGGTGATGAARTTGTRATTAATTTATTAATTTATTTTCTATTTTAAGCTGCTACTACATCCTAACCACTCYTGACATTAAAAACAATTTAAATGTTTAAAATAATACTAAGGTTAACCTTTCAATTTGCATTCCAAGAAAAATAATGGTTCAGCCATTACCTACAGCAAAAAGTTAATATAACTGCCAGGAATTATTAGAAGAAAAGTGTCTGCACCACACTAAAAGCAAATAAATAAATAACTGCAGTCAATTCAGAGTAAATGAAAACATATTGACCTCATTTCCTAGTGACTGAAAAAGCTGCATGAAGAAGATCTGCTGGTATAAATTATTTATTTCTTATGTCAGCAGAGAGGCAGGAATGAGTGGCTGGTGACCAAATTTCCCCTGATGATTATCTTTATTTTTCTCTTCCTGCTCTTCAGTGAACTGGAAAAAGTTCACAGTATTGCATTATCAGCAGCAGATTTAAGATGCTGGATTTCTAATGATCTGGATGTCTCCAGAAGAGAAAGTTGCTCTTAAAAAACAGCGATGCAGGACCAGGGGAGAAGGGAAGAGGTCTGGTTTCTGCCTTCTGCTTTCAGTAGCACAATGATAATTAGAGAAAACCTTATCCTGAATACAGATATGTCTTTAATATCAATTGGAAAGCACAACTGATCCATCCTTCCCTATGTCCTCCATAACATGCAACTCTCAGAACTTCATCTGAAAGCAAATGATCCAAAGCACACAACCAACTTCTTAACTTCCATTAGGAATTTAATTAGGATTGTGAAGACCTCCACCCTTTATGCCATACTGATAAAAATTTCAAAAATCACGAGTCAGAACTGAACACCGAGCCCAGTTAAATGTCAGTATCAATTTGCTTGGGTTGTTTTTCTTTTTTTTCGTTTTTTTTTAACAATACTCTTCTGATTGCTTTCTCAGCCATGAGACTGTGCTGACTTCTCATAATCATTCCTTTATCCATGGTCTCAATTTACTGAATAGTGTATAGCACACACAAAAATAGATGGGGCCTAGAAGAAAATTTAAAAAAAACAACGAACATCACATCATGGACTGGGAAGAGAATTACTCATGTTCTCACAYAGTTAAAAACTGTAAGAGCTGCAGCAGCTAAGACAGCAGGGTTTAAGGAGGAAGACAGGAGTAGTGACTGAGGTCACTTCGTTGTTCAGTCTGGAAAAAAAAACTGAGGGGAGACCCCACCTCTGTCTGCAGCTTCCTCACGAGGGGAAGAGGAGCAGCAGCACTGACCTCTCCCGTGACCCATGGCAAGGCCCAGGGGTACAGCACAGATCTGTTTTAGGCATATTTTAGCCTGGATATTACACAAAGGTTCCTTCACCCACAGGGTGGTTGGGCACTGGAACAGTCTCCCCAAGGAAATGGTCACAGTACCAGCCTGACAGAGCCCAAGATGAGTTTGGACAAAGCTCTCAGGCATGTGGTGTCTTKGGTTGTCCTGTGCAGGGCCAGGAGCTGGATTTGATGATCCTTGTGGGTTCCTTCCATCTCAGTGCATTCTATCATTCTGCGAGTCTGTGATTTATATTCCTCCCCTCAGCCCTCCTCAGGCGCTCGGCTGCTCCCAGGACAAGTATCCTCTGCCAAAACTTCAAGCCTCATGCACAGCAAAACACTGAATTGGCTCGATTTTGTTGTCACTGACATTCTTCACCACAGTTTCTGACTCCACAGAGGAGTTTACTGATCTGGAACACTTTTGGAGCTGTGCTGCTGGGTAACAATTTTCCAGCATGCTCACATTCAAGGGTGCTCACTCTTGCGCGTTGAAGTGATGCATTTTCAAATGGCTGCGTGCGRTTTACTCTGGATTGTTAATTGCAATGCCTACAGTCACTAATCCCTGACTGCAAAACCAAAAATGCAGAGTAGTTGTGTTCATATTTCTCTGTGCTAAACCTCTCTGAAAGTGACTGGTCACACACCAAACGGCACCTGGCCTTGGGTGTCCTCTGTACTCCAGACAGTGCCTCAGAAGTCCTAACACATGCTGATGTGCAAATCCACACTATTTTACATTATTTTGGTTCTAAGTGCAGCAATAATGGSAGGGCTGTGTTGCAGTCTTGTAAAGAATTGGTGTTTCATATTAGAAAACTGAAGATGTGAGCTGTGTGTTGTGGGGAAAAGAAAAAAAATATGGGAAAGTGTTTGTGGACATAAAAGCTGCTGCAATCACATGGAGGATTGCTGAGGAAAAAGGGACACAAAACTACCTTTCATCTTCTGTTTATTGGCCCCTGAAACAAACTATTTACAGGAGACAAGTTTTGGTTTAGATGGAATTGAGTTATTCACTAGAAGACACCAGCATTTATGCAATCTGGAGGATGAGAACTGAGCTAAGCTGTCTGGCAGGGTAAACATATCTTTCAAATCAGCAATGCAGTCATCCTTCGAGTTGGGTTTATGTAAAGGTTATCTTATTTTTATTTCACTTTTGTGAAATGAAAACAGGTGGGAAAAGACAGAGAAGAGATTGTCTTTTACTCTGCCATTTGCAAAACAATTGCTGTCAGAGCTTATGCTGTGGTAAACTGCCCATCTATCTGGTTTAGCACACAATCTACCCAGTACCCTAGAGTTTAATCTAATATTCYTAACACTAAATTAACTTAGAATGTGAAATTAAAAGAAAGGGAAAGTATGCAGTCATAGTGACAGAAAACAGATCTCAATGATTTCATACTTCTGGCCTAAAAGTAATAAGTGTAAACTTTAAAAAAAAAAAAAAAATCTAATATTGTTGAGACAAGTTAATAACTTTAAAGGAAATTAGTAATATTTGAATTGCTATTTAAAGTTTTGTTCCTGAAAACATCTGTCTTTCTGAACATGGCAGTTCAAAAGACCAGTGTTACACTGAGCATGCCTGCTGGGTATTGATAGTAGGAAATGGGTGTGATTTCATTGGGGGAAACATGGAATTTCACCACAATTGTTGGGGCTGATTGCATGTATTTTGAGAGAAACAAAAATTCAGCAGATTATGCAATYCTTGGCACACTTAAATGCACATTTCCTTGTGTCAGGTCACATCAAGCTGTGTATCCGTCACCAAAATGTTGGAAGAATAAAATTCTCTAACACAGTAATTTCAGCATGAGAAAACAGGAATTATTTTATGTCAGTGCCATGTGAATGGGGGGTTGCTCCTCCTAACACACACATGAAAAGTGCCAAAGCTGTCATTTATCTGTACAAACCATATAGATTCACCTAAATTCCCAGAATTCTCCTCCCCCTTCTCAGAAATAATTTCTGTTGGGCACATATAATTTGTGCGAAGGTCTAAAGGAGGTGTCTCATGGTCACCTGGGGAATAGCCCCCACCTCACTTTACCCTTTTACAGTCCCAAGTCACCCGAGAACCTGACTCAAGAGCTGCTCATGCCCTGCTGTCTTGGTTGAGCAACTTGTCTCCTTGGCAAAGAAACATTTTTAGGGTTTGTGAATCTTTAAACAATGGGTCTCAGCTTGTTGGGTTTTTTTTTTTTTGTCACAACTGAGATCCTGCAAACAATATGCCTTTTAGGTATTTATGTCATATCCTCCGCCCCTCTGCTCTTTGCCCCTCCACTCTGTTTTCATGAGAACCTGTCTGGAGTCATGTATCCAGGACTGGAGCCTTCAGCACAGAAAAGCCATGGAGCTGTTGGAGATGCTCCAGAGGGCCATGGAAATGATCAGAGGGATGAAAATCCTCTTCTGTGAACACAGACTGAGAGAATTGGGATTGTTCAGTCTGGAGAAGACTCCAGGAAAATCTTGTTGCACTTTCAGTACTGACAGGGGTCTTATAAGAAAGATGGGGACAGAGTCCTTTGTAGGGTCTGTAGTGATAAGACAAAGGGTAATGATTTTAAATGAAAAGAAGGTAGATTTAGACTAGATCCAAGGAAACAATTTCTTACAATGACGGTGGTGGGACATAGGATCAGGTTGTCCAAAGCAGGTGGAGATTCCCAAACTGTGGAAACATTCAAGGTCATTTTAGACAGGGTCTAGAACAACCTGATCTAGTAGAAGATATTCCTGCCTATTGCAGGGCATTTGGACTAGGTGACCTTCAAAAATGTATTCCAACCCAAACCATTCTATGATGGGTTTCTTCTTTCTGTCTTTTCCCTCAATGAGATTTGATCGCATTATGGATCAAACAATATAGAACCTTGCCCATTTTCACAATGCAGGAAAACAGGAGAACAGGGTCTGTCACTCAAAGGCACAGCAAAGTCCTTTGAAGGTCTGGGAGTTGAGGCTTCTTCAGAGAAGCATCCTGGAGCCACAGGAACTTTGAGGGCTCATCAGAAGAAAGAGGTCAATAGAGTCATCTCTCAATGTCACAACACAGATTGAAGGGCTGAGAGATTAAAGCAGAGCTAATACAAAGCTCTTAATTTAGATATCACCTGTTGCACAGTTTAGAGTCAGAAAGCAAAAAATCTTGTGGAAGAGTCTCACCTAAATCTGGAAAATGAACAAAACTTGTCTTAAGGTTGCTGAACCTCAAGTCTCACTAAGAACCCTAATAGTGTTTACATCTGCTGTGTCTGATTGGAGACTTGGCTCCAGACTGAAATCTGAGACAGCTCCATGTGGTACACGTGATATAAGATAAATCTCCAGTGCTAAACATAAAGCTCTACACCAAGTTCAAGTGGGTTCAAATTTAATTACAGTTTCCCAAGACTTATAATAAACACTGTGATTAACAAGCTGCTCAAAGTAACTGCACCACAGCCATTATTGTGCAATTTAATCCAGAAATGAGAGATCAGGTTATCTTCATTAAATACCTCAAAGTTTTAAGAGATGAAAATTAAAAACTTTTGTGTTTACTATCTGCTTATAATATTTCTGTCTGCTTTGACACCAAATTCAGTTATTTTTAAACACTGACTTTAAACCAGATATTTTATAAATGAGTAGAAGAAAGTTTCTGGGATTCAGTTAATATTTACCAGAATCAAAATAACAAAAAGTAGATATTCCATCACCCAGATTCTTGCTAAAACCCTGTGTTTGAGTGCAGCTAACAAACATTATGTTCCTTTCTTTACACCAAATAATGGTGAATGCAGTCAGCACCACATGTTCACCTCAGCTCATAAATGACTTGCTCATTAAAGCTGTAGCAGTTTTTCATAGATGCATATTTTTTGTTAATAATGAAATCAAAGCAGTATTTAAAACACAGAGATCAAGCTTTATTTTTACGAAATGAAGAAAACAGTATGTTCTGTTTCCCTTGGCCATTTTTAAACAATTTAATTTACTGTGATTCATGCACATTTACAAGATGTTCCAGTAAAACCAAATGCTCAATTTTAAGAAAATTTACCAGTCAAAACAAGTGACAGCTCCAGCTAGAACTGATGACAAAAGGGTTTTGCATTCCCATATCTGATATTTTAAATAAACTTGTTCTTTACTTTAGTGGGTGATTGTATAAGCAAAAACCCCAACAATTTGAAAAGGGAAAAAATGTATTCTAAAATGGAACATTAAGACAGGAAGCTGTGAGACATATATTTAACAAGAGGTAAATATTGAAAAACTAAAAGTCAGCTGGCATGACCCTGAGAAACTGACCTAGAGATATATTTACAAGCTTCATTGATTTTCCAAACCTGTAGGATGAGTGAGTCATAAAATCACCAGAATATAAAGAGGGAATGACATAAAGTCACTGCCTGATGTTGTGAGGACCCTGTGAGCTGGCAATGCCTGGCCAAAGAATAAAATAAGACTTTCATTTTTGGAATAATGATTACATGGAAAGAATTCTGTGGCAAAAAGGCACGAGCACTGCTCATGCAGAGGAAAAATGCTAGTGAGCTGTCCTACACGTCTCCTACCAGGAGCAGACCCAGTGAATTCCCATCAACTCCAATGGATAGTTTTACATGTCTTGTYCAAAAGCACAAGTTCTAGATGAGAAAAGATCTTCTGAGACAGAATGGGAGTGAATGAAGAAGGCAGAAGAGGAGATAGGCTGTTCCACGAACTACTTTGTCTCTTGAATAGCTCAAATATAAACCTGTAATTTAGAAATGCAATTGTAAATTTCACTTGGCGACTGATTCATATCTGGTGGAAGTGTCAGTGCTTCTTCATTATTATCTGGTACCTCCAGAAAAACARCTACCTTTGGCTGGTTAAAGAATTACTTTAAAGAATAACATAATTGAAGAACTTGAACCACCTGCTGTGGATGAAGAATAACCCTGTGATTCCCCTTAGCTTACTCAAGTGAAGGTGATTGTTGACTTTCACTCCTTTGCAAATAAACCTTAAAGAAGAAAGAGACAATTTAATGACATCCACAAAAATTATTCCTCTGGGGCCTTAAAACATTTATAATCATTTAACTTGAGGCACGAGCACCAATAAAAAAAAAAAAAAAGAATGGGATATTTGTTACTCTGGCAGCTGTGAGGTTCAATTATTAGATGAGTAACCTGATGAACTGAGAATGGTCAAACCAAATAAACACCCATTGTGAAGACAAATACGAGATGAACTGCTGCTGCTGTCAGCACTTGGAGATGCATGGAATTATTAACAATATTTYAGTGGGACAGGTCATACCTCAACAAGTTAAATCAATAGCAACACCAAAATCACTGCTGAGCCTAATTTGTAATGGAAGGCTGGCATACCTGACCTTGGCCCTCTCTAACAAGCATGCCATCATTAACAGAATACCTAATAAAGGCTAAAAGCATTATTTCAGACAGCCTTAGAAACTGGTTTACAAATTAAAAGCTCATCATGTAAATTCATAGATTGGAGACAAAAATTATCAAACATTGTTGGCTCTTTTAATTCTATTACCACCAACACTGCACAAATGTTGAGCTGTGGGTAAACCACAAAACCTAGAAATTAAGTGAAATTAATCAGGGCTATATTATATCCCCAYTGTTTCTGGAGGACTGAAGCTGCACTGTGCATTAGAAAGGTGAAGTCAAGTTTTGCTCAATCCCTGTCACTGCCTACTCAGGATCAAGAGCTATGTAAGCCCACCCAAAGAGAGTTTCCCTTGTTTGTTTGTTTGGAGGTTGTTGTTTGTTTGATAGGTTTGTGTGGGGGTTTTGTTTGTTTAACTTTAGATTCCCTTACAGGAGCTACCTTACTGATTAATTTGAACCACAGTTTGCTAATATCAAAGTTATAGACAAGGTCTGTATAAATGATAAATGACTGGACATCTTCCAGGAAAATCCACAGTATGTGCATCATACGTCTCCTGGGGAAAAAAAAAAAAAAAAAAAAAAAAAAAAAAAAAGTGTTTAGTTTATAAATGCATTTTGTAAAATAATCACAGATCTTTATCATTAAACTCCCAATTATTATTTTCTCAACAGCTATGAAAACTCTATTAATCTTTACATATTTTAGAATATTATACATCATTGTATCTCTGGTCACTTCTGTAAAAMTGAGGACAGTTAGAAAGTTCATATAAATGTTTTGAAATTTTTTTTATGGCGTAATTTTTGATGGCAGAAACGGTAAAAGGTGTAATCTTATGGAAGGAGAAGGTATTGCTTTTCATCAGATTAAGGTGTGGAGTTTTAATTTCCCCTTCCCTTCCCTTCCCTTCCCTTCCCTTCCCTTCCCTTCCCTTCCCTGCCCTGCCCTGCCCTGCCCTGCCCTGCCCTGCCCTTCCCTTTCAAGGACATTACACTTTCTTTCCTAAATGAGAGTCAAAGATTGAATTTAGAAATAAATATATATCTAAAGCATTTTAAAGACACAAACTGGTCATCAAATCATTAAGGTTGAAACAAGATCAGAGATCATCCAGTCGACTCTTTGAGTGATGGAAGTCAAAAGACCCTCAAGGGTGATCCAGGGACATCAAGACCACCAAAGACCCCAAAGCTCTCCAGAGCTCCTTTTCCAGAAAGGTGTAGAAGAATGGACTGTACATGAGAAATAATTTTCATAGAATATGAGAAACACCTCCAGGGTTGGGAAACATCCGTAAAAATATACTCCCACAAAGCCTGGGTGGTGAYCCCATCAGATGGACCTCAGCTGGAGGTGGGATTGTTCATGTTTCTTTCTTCCTTCCTTTCTCCCTCCCTCTCTTTAATCCCTCTCTATTCTCTTTCATTCTATGTCTTATTCAAAATCCACTACAGCATGTTAATACRATGAGATTTTTCCTATTTTTATAGCTCATTACTAAAACTTTTTCATTTTTGGTGGCCCCTCTGACTTTCGTCATTCCTTTTCGATCGCAGGCATATATGAATCTTGTGTGCTTCCTTCCCCTTCAGAGTGAAACACTGTAGTGACCCCTGGTCCATAGAGATGCTCTGCCAAAGGTATAAACTTTGTACTTATCCACCTTGAACTCTCACAGTTGCCTTCCAATTCTGGTAATTTTGATTTTTCTCTAACTGCTCCTGCCTTGCTGTATTGCTTCCTGCCCCAAATGTATAAAATTAGGACCTACTGAGCGATGAGCAGACAATGGTATTTTTTTTTTTCCCATGCTCTCATTCCTGTGAAATCATTTCATCCAGGGAGAGGGCCCATTGTGATTAACAGATCTCTGGAGACAGCGAAGTGACTCAATGGAAACTGGAAGCAGAATATCAAAATGCAGGCGCAGGTAAGATGAGGAGTTATCAGTGAGAAGGACTCTCCCCTCTGTCACAGAGAACAGGTTTTTCTGTTGCTTACCAGCTGTTTCCTGTGACAGCTCACTCTCTAGAGACTTGGACAAAATACTGGAGGAAATGATTATTCCTCAAGGCAACACACCAGCAGATTATTAAGCGTCCCATGGGTTAAACCGCTTAGGATAGAAGTACATTGACTACGGTGCTTTTTTCYTCGGAGGTGTTTTCTGGAGCTGGACAGGTTTTATTAGATGTTTCAGTGATATGGAGAGGATTTAGGTACATTAAATTTATCCCCTATTGAGTACCTGCAGGCAGCACATGGCTAGAGTACATGGTTTCAGCTTTTATCTCGAGCTCAGTGCCTGTGAATGGGAACTGCCATCCTCCCACTGTAATTTTGCTTTTGGGCACCCGCATGCCTTGATGGTTCCTCTTTAAATACAAGATTTTATTAAAAGTGTATGTAAGGAAAATAAAACAAGTTTTATTAGGATACAACATCGTGCTCCAAGACCAGCAGTAAAAGGGGCTTAATGAGGTGATGAAGCTCAAGAGATAAACTAATCWATGATCTCTGATTGGGGAACAGCAAAAAAATTATACAGGGCACTGAATCATTTWTTGCTGATGAAAAGAAGSAAAAGGGGAAAAAAAAGAAATTAAGACATTCTGGCTATAACCCATATAAACCCAATTTTGTGTTTTGGTCAGCTAAATATCACTGTACTCTTGAACTTGKTCAGGTCTTCATATATAAAGTATGGATTTATTGTAAAAAAATAAAATATCTTCTTTTCTGTTTCAATGACAACCAAAGCTTTTGCTTATATCCTCCTTTATTTCATTTGGCCATCTACCCCAGATGTCTAACAGCTCGCATACATGTAGAACTTTAAAAAAAAAATTACTCATTTTAATGCAGTCTTTTTCATGACCTGCTGCAGCTAAACAGAAAATACATTGTTCTGTAGTCTTTGACAGTGGAAATAAATCTAGTGCRTAGTTTTATTTTTATCCTTATTTYTGAACTGTCTTTTCCTGGTAAAATTGCTGTGAAATCCAGGTCATATATGTGTCTAAATAAAAGCTGGATTTCTGACTTAATTTTATTTTTAATGGGCAGATGCAGCAATGAACTTCAAAGACCCAAATACAATTTCATTTTCTTCTCTGGATGTAGGCACCAAACTTTAAGCCTCAGAGTGAATTCTTTTTAGGGGTTCAGCATAACTGCAAAAAATGTTAAATTTCAAAGCAATTTTTTAATGAGGCAAAATGTAGGATTTTTAAACCTTTTTAGTTTTGTTTCCTTCTGTTTTCATTTAATGATTATTAAAGGAGTCTTGAGCACTACAGAATGTGCATAGGAAAATAAAGAGACCTGATGAGTTGGGACAAAAGTCCAGAGATATTTCACAATTGTCACATCCCTGTAAGCTGAAGCACAGACACTTCAGAGAGCTGAGGTGAGGGAAAGGCAATGATATTTTCCATTCTGATTCCCAACCTCACCTCCATCCTGGAATGGGGATAGGGCTGAGGTGACATCATGATGTTTTCAGCCCAGGTATCCCAGTGCACTCCCCCTTCCATTGGAGTGAGTAACTTGGGTGCTGTAGTTGCCTTCCAGGTATCTTCCACCTGGGAATGACAACTATTTTACCTCCAAAATGGCACAAAAKCTTCCTGCCTTGGCATTCAACAAGGCAGATGGGGAGCTGTTGTAAATTTGGAGCAGTTCAAACGCAGAACACCTCTGAGGGCACAGTCAAAATAGGTCCAGGATTGAGAAGCTTGATGGTAGCTGAAGGAAAGAGGAGCTTTTCTTGGTCCACTTATTGAAAAGTCTGGGGAACAGCTCAGAAGGAGAGAGAACAGAACTCCCCTCCTGTTACCACCTGCCTCTGAGGCAGGGTGGCTGAAGCCCTTGTTGATAAATCCTTTGGGGTGSATTAGAGTGAAACGACGCTGAATGACTGGTATGAGGCAGATTAATTTTCAATCAATTTAGTTGCAGTGGAGAGGAAAGTAAGTATRTGGCTGTTTTGTTTGTTTTGTTARKTTTTTTAATATAAAGTAYAAAAATATCATGAASAAAAYATAYGAWGAAARGAAGGAGAATAAACARAAGTATATAGTGGAAAGGAAAGTTATGACCACCTGTAGATCCAGATATTTGATTTCTGCAGTTTTGATGTTCATGATTGAAGTAATGGTCGCAGTCTTAATTTGGGGGAGGGCCAAATTCCTGGGGGAGGGCCCAGGAAACAAAGACTTTATTGTGYTATATTCATGAAAATTAGCATGGAAACACCTAGATCCATCACCAGGGAGGGAATTGTGTCTAGTGCAGCGCTATAAGGCATGTGCAATCTTCTGATGGAGAGTTGGAAGCACTTTAAGGTCTCTGCGGGTCTCGATCCTCTCTATTGTTTGTGCCTGTTCTTTGACCCCATTTCTGCGCTTGTGCTCTTTCTGTGATGTGGAGACCATGGACCTGAACAGGAAARTTGSTTCCARGGARATTTTGCCCTGCCTTTCTGCAGCCSCCCATTCCAGGAATGTCCTTTTCTACCTTGCCCAACTGAATGGTCATCGTGATTGATGCATGACAATAAATTAACTCCTTACTGCCCAAGCTTCTAAAATCCCCCTTCTCCTTGCCTGTCCCTTTCTCCTTTCCTCTTACTTTTCCCCTTTATTTCCAAACTGAACCTGAAAACTGAGACTGCTCTGATTTCTTTACTGACATTTTGACCTTTAATTGTATTTCTGTGTATATGATAAACACCTGTAGTACTGAAAGGTTGATAATGCAAGGTATGGTAGATCTAAATAAATTCAAATTTTATTCATATTCAGTGACAGCTTTATTTTTTTCCCCCTGTTAGGGATGTCTGAAGAAAATTTTGTATGCACACACCTGTAAAATGCAATMGTGGTTTTAGAGAGCAATGTTATACAAAATACCTGGTATCCAACAAGGTATTACTGAAGCACACCTTTGTAGGGCGAATATTTCTCAACTGTTTCCTGATCAAACTTGTGGGACTGTCAAGGTGTTTTAATTTTCTCAGATGTTTCCCTTGGCACATTTAGCCAAAGTTGACAGAGACCTGTTTGACACAGATGAGTTTATGAGTAACCAGGAAAATTGACACTGACAGATTTTGCCAAAAGAAATATTGTAATACAGCTTTGGAAACTTTTTACTTTTGATTATTAAAATAGAACATCAAACAAACATTTCAGCAAGGTTCTAATGGGGATAGACCTCATCATCCCAAGAGCAATCCCAAATAATACTAATAATTCTAGTTTAATTCATGCAATATTCAATAATAATTCAATAATTCATTTAGACTTCACAGTATAAAATAAAGAAAGAGCTGGAAATAACTGAAAAATGTTGTCCTTCAACACTGATTTATCTAATTGCTTTCTAGACATCACTCACTATATGGATTAGACCTCCCTACCTGCCTAAAACCACATTTTGGTACTTTGTATGACCCAGAATAACTTGTGTGACCCTATATATTTCTCTGTGGTGCAGATCATCCTTAGATCATCTGCAGATCATCCTGCAGATCATCATGTTTTAACCATTTGTGAATCTGTATCCCTTAAGAACATGAAGCTGTCCAAACCAAAACCAAATTAAACACAAACATCATAAAAATCCCACAACATTTCATTTGCCTTTCTGCTCTCAAAGATTTAGTAGGATTCATGGGACAAGTCCATTTTAACACAGAGCTTGAAGGCCAGAGGTATCGAACAACCCAGGACTCCACACTATTGTRAGAACGATCCCGTACACATGCTCGAAACAAGATCAGGCTGGTTTCTCAAGACCAGTRGGTAAGTGTTCATGACAATTCATCTTAAGAGTGCTTTGATGAGATGTTTCCCAAGGTTTGCCTTTCAAAATTCAGTGAATTATTCATGAACTCTACAGGTTGATTTCATCTCTACGAAAAATTCATGACCTCTTTATTCACTTCTTTGCTACTGTCAGACTCCTCAGGGCTCAACAACTGTTTTATTAAAATGTCATTCTAACTACTGTGCACCACGGAATATAAACTTTTCTGGAGCTAAGAAATGAGCTAAATCACATTTTGATTTTTCCAGTGTTATCAGATACTATATAAATTAAAATAGAGCTGTCATATCAGTATTGAAGGTCATATATAATTTTGCTACAATCTCTGAGACAATTGCTAAAGGAAAACAAAACACAAACATCTAAAGTTTAACAGATGAGTAAGCCTTCATTTCTCTGTGATTCAGAYATGGATGCTTTAATTATAGGGAGAAAAGATTTATAAGTGTCTATTACAAGATGTTGATTAATGTGCTTGTCCCATGTATCATAGTTAGAAAGAACTCTGCCTTATTTAATGAAAATTATCTCCCTTTAATGGCCATTTTATGAAATGGATAAACATCAAAATAGGCAGAAAATGCTTGCTTTTGAATGYGCAGCCATAGCTTCTTACTGGAACACAACTTACTTGTCCAGATTATCTAAGAGAATAATCACAGTGGGGAGAAAATTATATTTATGAAAAGCCTTATTTCAGCTTTAACTTGCCAATATTGAGAATATGAGCTTGTGAGTTAGAAACCTCAGTTGTCCTATTTCCTCTCCACCTTTCCTGCCTCTGCATCATTTTCACAAGCTGTTGTCATTCTTGGTAAATAAAACTGGTGATTAAAGAGCCACRCTCTAGTAACTGCTGGAACTTAAACCTCTCATTTGCATGAGAATAAAGCACAGAAAGCAGAAGTTATC
>NW_026623336.1:2185341-2188131 GCF_030028575.1 Malurus melanocephalus
AAAAAAAATTTATAGGTATTTTTAAGTGATCTGCATAAATAACATGCTAACAGCAGAAATCAGGCTTGAAGATATAATAACATATTTCACAAAGAGAAACCAAACAGCATGATCCACAAAAGGATTTGGATTAATAAAACTAAACTTAACATCCATGTCATTCAGCTGCTGCTTCAGCCCTACCTGTGAGTATTTTTTATTCTGGTGTTTTCACACTGGGTGCTTTCAACMCTCTTCAACAGAAAACTGAGCATTGATGGTCTAACACTGTGTAGAGAACCCATTAGAGTGCATCTTTCAAATGCACAGCTATGAAYCAGACATCATAAAATCAAAGAGAAAAAGCAATATTTCAATTTAGTCTCTTTTCTTGACATTATTTTTATGTAACACCTTCATGGCTTGCTGCAGACTTTTTGTGTGGTGAAACACTATGTTTATCTCTGATACTTTCCCTCTTTCTGTACAAGTTATTTTACTGAGCTTTAAATTCATTTTCCAAAGGCAGCTAGCACCATTTACTAGACAACATAGACACAATTTGTCATGAGACTGGTAATTTTGGGTTCATAAAGAAGCATCAAAAATCAGTTGTGGACTGCATAAAATATCCATGCTTAACCAGATTCTATTAACATTTGATAAACCAGAGTTGTCTGCTGTTCCCTTTAATTCAGAGTGATTGTTTTGCCATGGACAGCATGATTACAGCATTGCTGTCCTAGCAGCAAGGAAATGTTTATATTACTACTAGGAAATACTGCAGAAAAGTTTGTCTTGTTAGGTCTCATATTGCCTCCTGGCTTTGAGAGCTCTGAGACTTCCCTGGACAGCAGTAGGATGATCAAGCTGAACAGTGGAAGTCAATTCTGAGTCATTCAAGGTTTATTAAAAAAAACAAACCAAACCAAACCAAACCAAACCAAACCAAACCAAACCAAACCAAACCAAACCAAACCAAACCAAACCAAACCAAAACCCAAACCAAAACCAAAACCAAAAACAGAAACAACAACAACAACAACAACAACAACAAAACCCCAAAAAAACAAACAAAACAAAACAAAACAAAAAAAAAACCCCAAACTTCTCTGTTTCTCCTAACTATTTCATATGAATAAGCAGAATTTTACTGCATTCAGTGGGACTGCCCTGATTTGCCTCGTCTGCAGACCCTTCGTTTCTGTGTCATGCTGAAGTGAAACAATCCACTGAAACCAGCAAAAAGACAAACTTGTGGGGGTTATTTTCCCTTTATTTTGGTTGGATTTGTTAGTTTCTGTTATCCACTATAACTATTAGAATTCTCATTTCTCAGCAGCTCAATGTTAAATATTCACCTACGAGAGAAACCACAGTCCAGTCAGTGACATCAAAACCTCCCAGAGTTTTAGGATGACAGATTGCTCCATAAAGTATGCCAGAGATCAAGGAGTGGGCAGTGCATGAAAAGCTGTGCCAGCTCCTGAAATTAAGTGACATTTTCTCTTGTCTTGGACATCATGAAAGGTCTCAGGAAAGACACTTGGTGACGGACAGTAAGACTTCACATGTTGTGTACTGCACATGCATTGGGTGACCTTCATCTGCCGTTCTGTTGAAAGAGCAAATTCATTATCTCCTTCCAAAGGCAAGGGTGAAACATAAAATCTCATTTTGTACCAAGATGCCACATGCCTCAGAAGAGGGRTCTTCTGTGCTGGTCCTTGGAAATGGGATTTATCCTTTTTTCTCCATGTTTTAAAGACTGTAAAGGTCATTGGGTGACAACACAATGCCTTAGAATCCAATAGGGATTCTCCCTTTTGACTCAAAAAATTGCAGGCTTCAGAAAAAACTGATTTTTTTTATAATTCTGATTTAAATGATGGTGGAATTAACAAGGCAGATTGTCAATAGATGTCACTGTCAGCAGGTGGGAATACAAGCTCTGAATGCACCTTCAAAATTTCAATAATAAAACTTTCAATTCCCTCTGACAAAAGTGGGYAAGGGTACAGAACTGGAAAACAACAAAAAGGTTTGCACATACTGTAAGGACAACTTTCCTTGAGACATGGTGTACAGAATTTTCACACCCAAGCAGACACACATGTTCATATATGTATGTATGGCCTTTTTGAGGACAAAATTCCCCGTTTCTCTGCTGTGCTGCTGTCCAAGGTTAAATTCAGTCTGAGGAGGGGTGTCCACTGGGCCTTGTGCAGGTTGGGTGTGTGACAAGAGCATCTCTGTGCTGTCCTTGAAATTCCAACCCTTTCCTGATGCATTTTCTGTGCTGTGTCTGGTCTCCCTCACTGGAGGGATCTCTGCCTCTCGTCTTTAAGCTTTCCCAGGACAATCTGTTTAATTGGAATTCATGTGATTTATATGCAGGCTTTGTTTCTAGGCAGACAYCTTTCTACATTTTAGGCTAAATAGTAAGGCAATTGTGAAAATTTAATCACATTGTTTTGTCGAACAGGTTATCATCATGATTA
Source organism: Malurus melanocephalus (assembly GCF_030028575.1). Classification (NCBI taxonomy): domain Eukaryota; kingdom Metazoa; phylum Chordata; class Aves; order Passeriformes; family Maluridae; genus Malurus; species Malurus melanocephalus. Next base: position 2,187,822 of record NW_026623336.1, read on the forward strand.
AAAGGCAAAGATTTCTCTAGAACATTCAGTACAAGCATAGTTGGACCCAGGACACTTGGTGGATGGTTGTGCCAGGGAATCCAAGCTGTAAAATTCCTCTGCATTCCCCATAACATACACGAAACCTTGCTGAGTATGATGACATACTCAGCAAGATCATCAGGGACAGAGGAATAGAGAAAAATCACTGTGTTAATTCTACATCTCTGTTTCTGATTACATAAAATTTTGCTTTGCTTTGAGTCAGGTTTTGGGGTTTTTTTTTTGTTTGTTTATTTGTTTGGGTTTTGTCATTTGTTAGGGTTTTTTT
>NW_026623336.1:2188796-2191578 GCF_030028575.1 Malurus melanocephalus
CAGCACTAATAGCTCTGGCTGCACAAAATGTTTAGTTAATTTAAGCAATTACCAGAAATTTGCTTGGAAGCTATTGTAGGTACCAAGTGTGGTAATCCAAAAATCTCTCATGTTGATTTGGGAGCCTTTTGAGTTCATTATGTTTGATGGGTGGCACATACTCTGTTTRACCCCTGCCACACACAGATCTGGGATATTTCTTGACCAAYAYAYAAATCAYGGCCTCYTGAASAGGGTCCMCAWMTYTTTCCTCTCKCTAAATCTCACCATCAAGAGTCRGCACAATGYAGAAGAAAATGTAACTTARGAGCTCACTAATCTGAGRATAAAAAWGGTTTYTGTACYATYTCTGTGAAAATTCTGTGGGCAGAAACTTTCCTTAGAGCATTTGAGCAACAGCATCAATGAAACACAGACATCACCTAGAGGAAAGCACAGCTGTGCCTTCATGAGCGTCTAAAAATTTTGTGACACCAAATATCTGCATATTCAGGTAAAAATTCATCTTTTTTCCACATGCTACTACCACATAGAAGTTGTTCTGTAAGACTATGGGGGACAACAGTAGCAGAAACTAATATAGTAAAGAGGAGAGATAGATTAATAACTACTTTGATTGAAAAACATGAGAAAATATTAAAAAYTGATATCTTTGCCCTTCAATTTGCTGTTTGTAAGTAATCAATTGACTTCAGGAAAAGGGGATTGTTACTTAATATAGTATTATTATTACTTAATATAGCTTTTACCACCAAGTTTCTTTTTAGCTTCTGTAATTTTTTTTTTTCTTTTTTTTTTTTTTTTTTTTTTTTTTTTTTGGTAGTCTGTAAGATTTCTAAATCTTAAAGCCTTTCAGAAGTAGCTGAAAAAAAGCAAGATATATAATTTATGAAAATATTTATATGTTCTTACCTTAGCTATGGTGTCTTAGAAKGTAGATGCTATGAAAAATTGTACCTGATTGGCAAGTACCATGACTGGCATTGTTGAACAAAGGCAGACTATTTTATAATCCTTCATCTGATGGCTGCTCCTTTATGGTTATCTGATGCATCCGATGTTGACTGATTCTGATGAAGGTGGGTAATATACAGTAGATTCTTTTTGAAAAGTTTATGATTAGACTTAACATGAAATTCTTAAATTATGGATTTATGAAAAGAATCCCTTTAGTGTTAGGATCCCCAATCCCATGTCGYGCTCTGGGGAATAAGTCCCAAAATTTCCATTTTTTGAATATACATAAGGATTAGATATTTTCTGTTGTCAGGCTCTTTGGAAGACTGATTTCSAGACAAAATTAATCATACAAGTGAAAATTAAACTGTCTAAATACCGTCCCACGAACTTGCACTGATCATTTTCTGTACAGCTCACTGACCCATTTCAACATGCTTCATGTGTAACTCAGAATTCCAACTTGAAAAATATTCATAGGGAAGAAAAAAAAATGTAGGCATAAGTCACGGTGGTGAGTTGTTAGAGCAAGGAGGGCTGAAGCACAGAAACCAAATCAGTGTTCCATAAGAAGGGTTAGTCTGGGATGCAATCAGTTCCAAACASTGCTTTGGGTAAGGAATTTTGCAGAAGCCATGATAATGCTCCTGCTTCTCTGGGCATTGGGTTAGAACTAAAATATTTCTATTGAWAAGCTCTGGCACCTCCAACCTGTTTCTGTATTCAAATTTGTAAGAATTGAGGAACAACGTGAACAGACTTTGCAGCAGTTGACATTCATTCAGACTCTGTGCTATAGTATGGAATAGAAGGTSTAGATTCAAGGCCAATATGTGTTTGGGGTTTTTTCTGTTTAGGAAAAAAAAGAGAAAAAGAACTGAATCTTATTCCCTGCACCTCTATTCACAGATACATACCCTGAGAATCAAAAATCGACAATAGCAAAAGTAAAAAACCCTCAATTCTAAAATGTTGAATAAAGAGGTGGTTAAAACCCAAGCTGAATAATAATAAAATAAGAAACTTCTGGTATTTGGGTTGTTCTACTCTCCTATATCAAGGATTCTCATGTATATTTTAATGGGAAAAAGGCAAAAATAAAATACGAAAATGAAAAATTTTGTTAYAACACTGTGTATATATGTGTGTGTTTGTGTGTGTTCAATAATGCTTTATTCCTGACACAAATAATTTATTTCTGAGGTGCAAAAATTGGTTTACAGCAAACTAAATCTTGTGTAGAAAAGTCAGGAAACTATCAGTGATAAATGTACCTCTTTATGAAGACTCAGGATTGACCTGTAAATCAAATCATGAAGCCCCCTTTCCTTTCTGCACTCCACACAAACTGCAAGCTGATCAGGAAAGCTGGATTAAAAGATATCATTATGTAGTGTGGTCACATAAACTCCTAGCACAGGGAGAGCTTGGACAGGAAAAGAATAACAAAAGAGTAGAGATACTGGGACAAATCTCAGGGCTCTACACCATGACAGAGAAGCAGGTCATGAGGGAAGAGAAGCATGGCTAGTGGTTGTGTAGGGGAGAAAAATGAAGAATTAAAACTAAAACAAAAACAAAAAACAAACAAACAAAAACCCAAACAAACAAACAAACAAAAAAAAAAACAATGAAAGAAGTAAAAAAGTACCAGAGTAATTTAAGAAAAATAAGGAATATTAGATAGATAGATGATAGATAGATAGATAGGTTAGATAGATAGATAGATAGATAGATAGATAGATAGATAGATAGATAGATAGATAGATAGATAGATAGATAGATAGATGATAGATAGATAGATAGATAGATAGATAGATAGATA
>NW_026623336.1:2192723-2202756 GCF_030028575.1 Malurus melanocephalus
AGAATTAGATGAAGAAAGGATAATCCTGAGTGTAGAAAGAAATCCAAAGAGCCATCTAAGAAAGCAGTTTTTGTTGAGAGGTTTTGCTGTTCATTTATAACACCATATTTAAAATGATCAGGAGTAGGGAGACTCGGTTTCACACATCTGCAGCTCTAAAAACCCTTCACAACATGGCTCAATCCCTTGTTCTGTGCCTACACCTCCAGCTTTAAAAGGGAAAACAGTTCCTTTTCTGTCAGGATAAACTGATGGATATTTAAACACCCAATCCTAAGGGATCCTGATGGTTGAAAATAACACTCCCACTTGTTAGTTAGACCTCTGTGTGTTGTGCTCCGATACCAAGATTGGTTGCATCAGGCAAAAATCAGCATAAAAGCATTCAGACTTATGACCTCTATAAATAAAAATGGTCTCTCCATTTTGTGAAATTAGCTGGGAGGTAATCCTGTCTCTTACTCCACTTCACTCAGAGGTATGCAAATCCACCTGTCAGAGTATTGTCCCCTAAAAGCCTACCAGCCTGCAAACCCCTGCATCTAAAGAAGGAAAATCACTTCACGTGGAAGATTCCCATTATGCAAAAACTCCTGATGGCAAGTGCTCTTCACCCAAATGAGAAATGTGTGCAAGAGGGCTTSTTTATATTACTTTATAATAAATATCATTTAACCTGGACACCTTTTCACTGTGACCCTGTTGAGTGATTTACTAAATAAAACATTGGAGACTGAAAAAACTATTCAGCCCAGGGGAGCACTCTGGTGAACAGATTAATATTCTGTCAGGTCACAGGCTGTTTGCATCATGTCTGAGGCTAAACCCAGCTGAAGCAGGAATGGTCAAAAATCAATCTTTTTGTAGAGGTTGTAAAATCCAGAAGCTTAGTAATTGTATACACAATTATTCAAAAAGTATATGAAAGTATTTTTTTCTGCATAAATCCAACATAAATCAGCACAGGATTATATGCCACTGTCAGTTCTTGGAAAAGGGTGGATAATGTATTTTATGAAAAGCCTTTGCTTAGATTGCAGAGGAACAAGTCCTTTCCAAGATGGGAACAGAGTCAGACTCAAGATGCATACKTAAAAGGAGGACAGGATTGTCACCTGCTGCATGCCAAAGTTTCTCCAGGGCTGTCTGTCATGGGCATTACATTTCAAGGGCAAGGACAAAACTGAAGAAAGAACACTTCTCTCRGTCACCAATGCAAATTAAACCCGGRGTGAAAATAATGGTACTTTAATAATMATCTCTAATTATGGCATTATGATATAATTAAATTTTTTTTAATGAATTTGAAAATCTCCATATTACTCTCAGGGAATAAAAAATGAATTTAGACTCTGAAAAAGTAGGGAATAATAATAAAAAAAAAGGGCTTCTGCCTCAAGGTTTGAAAATGTTGGGAGTTTTATAAAATCACTTTTTGTGGAAAATGGGGTATCAGTTTGTTTCTAGGAGCTACCTCACCATCATCAGTGCATGTGAAACTCCATAGGAAACKATCCATATATCATGGTAGGTCCTTGAATAAATTCAGAGCTTTCTAACATCTGTGCTGGCAAAAAACTTTTGAATAACTAAGGASACAGTAGTTAGGCTTGTGGCAAAAATACATGCATAAATGTTTGTTAAGTTGTCAAAATGTTGCCACAAAACAGAGCAAAAATCTTTTTTGTGAAAGAACTTTAAGAGGATAAACTGAAAACAAGAAAAAAAAAAAAAAGTGAGAAAAGACATCTGTTAAATTTGTTTAGTGTAACTGTCTTCACACTCATGTGAGATGAGGGAGTTTTTAAATTAGGATCACACATCTTTCCCAGTGTTACGTACAAATCTAGGAATCACACAGCAAGAATGGGCCTCCCTATCAGATTTTTTTGTAATTGTTATTATTGACCATTAATTATACTGTATGCACTATTAGGCACCTCAAAATTATCAAATAAGTCAGTCTTCTATATTTTAGAAAAAAAACTAAAAATCATCACTTGAGTTCTCAGGATACCAGACGCTGCATGTGTCAATATCAAAACTCCTACTGACATTTCACACCACCAGGCTTGGCAAACACCCCCACAGATCAGATATTGAATACCTCAGCCTGTGATTGAGACCACARGGACATCTGGTATTGGGTATTCACCAGAGGATTCAACTTGTTCTCCTACATGAGGTGGGACTCCCCAAAACTCTGTTCTGCTGAATTTCCCCATATTTATTTGTAGTCCATGGTACTATGTGACTGCTGCAGTGTGTTCACAATCTCTTGTTACTGAGAATCTTGGCTTTTGTGCCAAACACAACAAAACCACTTTATTTTTTGTGGTTTAACCTCAGTCAGCAGYTCAGCCTCACAYAGCCAGTCTTTGAGTAAATGTTTRCCACTTACTGAAGCAATGGCTAAACCAAAATTACACAAAAGTTACTCTAAAGGTCATTATTTTACTATGAGTGGTTCAACATTGTAATATGAAAGATAATTAAACTGTATTACTAAGAAAAATTTTGTTTATATCTTAGATTCAGGCACGAGTACAGCTTTTGGTATGTAAGGTAATTCAAACTTGGGGAAAAAAAAACCCTCACAACAAATTTGATCAGAAAATTTTTGCTTTTTATAGAATGGCTGAGTGGGGGAAAATAAAAAGTCCTTCCTTGAAAAAATTTTAAAATCTGCTTATCCAGAATCAAATGAGTGAGACATATTTTGCAATTTTTYGAGCAAATGAAGTGCAAAATACCTCTTTGGCTTTAGGAAAAAACAAGTAGCTTCAAAGTGCAGAAAGAAAGGTCTTCTAGGGTCTGACAGTTTCCAACTTGAAGCTTGGATTATTATTTCATCTCGCTAGATTTTAGGACACTTTGTATATTCTCCTGGGAGAAGGTGAAAGAACGAGAGGAGGATAAGCAGTTTTATCCCTTATTTAAGCTGAAGGTTKTCCCCATGAGGTGCTAATCTTATTCACTTGTCATCATCAATCAATTTATGATGCAAGAGGGAAAGCTGTGGGTGTGGGCTTTTAAATCACTGAGTGTTACGTGTCTGGGAGCAGCTTTGGCTTTATAGGAAAGTGCTGTAGCTTCTTCAGTTGGCAGAACTGTCCATGGAAAGAAAAGTGAAATCCTCTTTCAAGCCTGTCTCCTTTAATTATAATCTTCTGAAGGCTTTGCAGATAATAGCTCCCATTTCTTTTATAGTAAATTGAGTACGAGAAATCTGCATTGGCTTCCCAATGCCCAAGACAAATAAAGCCTTCGGCCTCCCCTCAGAGGTTTTGTCTCTCAATAGAAATGTTGCTGTTACATGTGCTGCTGGACAGACTTCCATTCTTGACTTGAGGAGGTGAGTGGAATAAACCCTCCACATCCCAAAAGATTGATTATCAGGAAATTAGTAACAGTATTGCTGAATTTCTGTGTCTTTTTTTCTTCTGCTTTGAGTTGCTTTGCTGCTTTTCTATTAAAGCTCCAAGACTYTCTGGTCTACAGCTTGCTGAATTTAYTACCACAAGSTATGCCTTAAAAGCATAAAAATGTAAAATTGTTTGTGGTGGTATAACACCAGCAGGAAATTAAACTCCAAATCAGCCACTCTCCTTCTCTCTGCCCTTTCCAGTAAGGGAGGCACAAAACAGAGCCTATGGTTGAGATAACAATTTGCTGAAAGCAAAAAGCAATGGATTTAAAAAATGCTCAATAACAACANGTCCTTTCTTCCCTGTGACGGGTCAGAGGACTCGGTGTGTTTCTGCTGCCAGCCCGGTTCACTTCCCCCAGTCCCGGACCAGGTGAAGCCGCACGGCTTTTCTCCCGGCTGGAGGAGGAATCGCAGGAGACGCAGACAGGGTTCGAGGAGAGCTGCCGAAGCTAACAAACCTGAGCCAGCCGAAACTGTAACAATGTAACTGTGCTGCACTCCGCAAGCGGAAGGACTCCCACGGAGAGAAAGCTGAGCCAGAGCTGAGCTGGAAAAGCCCGGACTGTGTGGCAGCGCTGGCTTTTAAACCGCCCGCGCTGCCTTTCCCAGCAGCCCCTGCTGCTTCTTCCAGGTTACATTTAAAGATACAGAACATCTTTTGGGCGTGTATGCCAACAGAAAAGGAATACAGAACAAAATTGGCACAAAAATCAACCCAAGACAGTGGTATAACACCAGCAGGAATTAAACTCCAAATCATCCACTCTCCTTCTCTCTGCCCCTTCCAGTAAGGGAGGCACAAAACAGAGCCTAYGGTTGAGATAACAATTTGCTGAAAGCAAAAAGCAATGGATTTAAAAAATGCTCAATAACAACAACAATATTAATACCAAAAGTATACAAAGAGAGCTGTTTTTCTCACAGAAAGGAATTTACCACTGGGAACAAAAACAAGATTAAATTTATGTCCACATTGTGCTAAATTCTGCTCCCATCTCTTCAACCAACCAGGACAGTGCTGCTTCAGAACAAGGATCCATCTGGACCAAGCTCCTGTGTCTAATTGTGCATGAGCAGACCCAAAAAAGAGAAAGAGCAGGGTAGATAAACTTGCCTGGAGTATTCTCTTAGTTTTTGACTTTTTCAGCTCAAGGCGTTTCCTGAGCCTAACAGCGAACACCAACACTAAGAAAATCTATTTTCCTCAACCTCTCCTTTCACAGTTCTACCTGTAGGAGATGTATATGTATTATTTCTGTTGTGCTCAAATCCATGATTAATGATGAGAATGTGATTAAGAAAGTGGTCTCCATGGATGTACTTCTGGAGTTTTTCCATCCCCAGGGAAAATATAACAGGGTTTTGGCAGTCATGACTTCTGAACTGGGAACAAGGATAGGTTTTCCATTTCCAGGGGTGATTTCTCGAAAGAAGAACAACAAAAACATAGCTCATAGAATCATAGAATCAGTCATAGAATCATGGAATCATGGAATGATTTGGTTTGCAAGGGACCTAAGACATCATCCAGTTCCAATCCCCTGTCTTGGGCAGGGACACCTCCCACTAGACCAGATTGCTCAAAATCCCATCCAGCCTGGCCTTGGTAACCTTTGATCTGTGCTGGACAGAGGGCAGCATGAATTTCTCCAACTCAAGATACTCTTACACTTGGAGAACTAGATTTGAAGAACAGAGGAGGATTTTCCTCCTTTCCTTTCTCTATAAGCACCAAGAACAAGAACAGCACACAATCAAGACATCTGCCACCAATGACTGAAAAAATAACCTCTCTCTGTTTCCTCTAAAGAATCATATTTACACTTAGTAGAGATTGACTGATTTCTTTTCCAGTTAACTTTGAACATTAAAACATTCAGAATTTAACTTTTTAAAAAATCTTACACATTGGGACAAAAGTGATCTTTTTAACCTTTTAAAGTTTTTAACAGCTGTGACAATGCATGTCACATATTTTTCAGAGAAAAAGATTTTCCAGTCAAATAAATAGAGTATATTGAACATTAAAATTGGTGAATTTAAAAGTCTTTATTAAAATATTAAGAATTCCAACAAAAGAGTTCAACTGGATTTGTGTAATTAAGTGTCCCAATTTGAATTCAAAGGCAAACTTATTCTAGTACTTTATTTTGGATTATTAATTAGATCTCTCCAAGGGAAATCTCAAACACTGCATCAGATTTGGTTTCCTCCCCTTCCACAGACTTCCCAGGTGCTCTGTCAGGTTTCATATTCTCAAACAGTCTCACATGCAAGGGCAAGCAGCATATGGATTCACACAGAGTTATAAAAATACCAGTGTGGTGATCTGCAGTGAACACAGAATCATTGTACTTGTTTTTAATTAAAAGAAACAAGCAAAAAAACAAAAAACAAACAAACAAACAAACAAACAAACAAAAAGCAGTCAATCAACCAAACAAACAAAACCCAACAACAACAAAAAAAAAACACCAAAAAAACCCCACCAAAAAAACCCACAAGAAAGTATTGTTTTTATTTTTTGAGCTAATGGCTAATGAGGCCAAGAGGAGACAGAAGGTTAAGGGTTGCATGTTGCAGGGGTAGTTAGTTTGCTCCAAAGAGAAATGACCCTGAAYAATGTGGGCATAAGGCCATGCCACTTGCTCTCCTCAGAACCAGGGATCACCCTCTGTCTCCAGTTTAATTTAGGAGTTAACTTTCAATAGAAGTTGTTTACAAGGTAAGTATACCTTAATAAGTCACAGGAGCAGTCTGAAACCTGATTTTTTTGTGGATGCCATAAGCAGCCGGGAGTATTTCCATCACCAAAGGTCCACGTGCTTGTCCAGAGCTGCCRTCCTCCCATTAAGAACATTTTCCCAGAAATGTTGCCAACCTGTTGCACCCAAATTAATTGCCTTGAAGAATTCGCTGCTTCTCTGTATGGAATGATTTTAAAAAAGTGGCATAGACTAAAAACCTGATTTTTGGGTCTTATAGTGAAGAAAAAAGAATCTTAATGTATGTCTGGTGTTAGTTTGATACATTTTTGGTATAATCACCATTCCATTTGTCTGGGATAAAAGAGCCAGGTTTGTGTTTCTTGTTGTGATATTTATATGAACTAAACATTTCACTGTAGCCATCCAGACTGTTTCCCCATCTTGGCAGAGGACAWTTTTTCTTGTTGGCAACTACATGGATAAGACTTTCCAAAAAACAGTATGTCCATAAATTTTTTGGATACCGTCTTTTGCTTTGGCTTTTTATTTCTTTATTGAGACATTTCCAACTCCCTGTTTTAATACTGGCAAGCTATCACCTTGCCAGTCAATCATGGTTTTAGTTTTGGGCGGTTTTGACAGTGGTCATGTCTTTGATAAAGGCTGGGTTGTTTGTGGGAAGAAAAAGGTGATCAGAAATCTTTATTCATCTGTACTCTCATGTGTGTATTATGAAGCTACTACTTTAAAATACAGAGATGAGCCATATCCTGTAGAAAGGTTCTGGATTTGTCGATCTCAATTTGTCCCATCATCCAAAACTGYGCATGGAGACAGACATTCCTCCTTCCAATTCACTGTTCTCTCCACAACACAGAGGTTTTAAAACAATTCCTCCTTACTGGAGGTCAACCCCAGAGACACTGCTACCTGCAGTGGGTTGTATTTTGCATGCCAGAATTACAAAATTCCCTGATTCTTCAGYGGTCCAACGCTGAAGTGGATTCCATAGGGCTGCAGAAAACCTCACACAGGTTTCAGCTCAGTAATGGTAAAGCAGCAGGACCAGCCACATCATCATGGCAGCTCACAAACCAGTGTCTGCTGCATTTAGAATTTGACCAGAGCTGCAGAACCACAGCAGGGGTGAGACAAGAGGGTAGCCCCAGTTTATGGTGCTGATACTGATGCCTTAGAGACCCTAGAAAAGAAACAATACATTTTCAAGATAATGTTAGTACAGTATAGTTAGTATATAAAAGCTGATCTTTATTGGATTTGTATTGGAGGCATCCAAGGTGCAGATACGGAAAAATGTCCACCGAAGCCCAACTTCCCCAGGGTGAATGCAGTTTTGTAAGTTTAGCAAATTAGCATATTTGTCAAAAATCACCAATTAGAAGCACAGTGATGAGGTCATTTCCCCTTCTGGATCAACCTTTTTCTGAAACCCCCCCTTGGTACTGTTGTTTCATGAACAAAACTGTATTTTGTTTATGAAAATGTCTCTCAAAGAGCTGTTTTTGGCCTTGATGGCCAGGGAGAACCATGGTAGGACAGGGGCCCTTGGAATGTGTTTTGCCTTTCTGCCTAGGGAAAGGGTATGGAAAACTACTGGGACTATCTATTAATATAATAATAGGATACAGAGCTACAAATATATATGTAATGAATACAGAGAATATACAAAAGAAAAGAGACAAAAATCATTCAGCATCAATACACACTGCACAGGACGGAATGAAGGCACAGGACTGGAGCTGTCACAGGGCTGGTCAGCACGTCAGGAATTCCAGAGCTGATTGGTGAATGAAGCAGAATCTGCCTCAGAAATCAATAGGTTTCACTGGGAAGTCATATCTGAGCTGTCTAAAAATGAGGCAGTTCAGGTGCTCCTGCTCAGTGTGGTGYAGAGAGGTCAGAGCTCACAGGGGCTGCACAGCCTTGCTGGGATYTTGGGAAAGATCTGAGACTGCAGCTTAGTGCCAGAACAACACTGCCAGCAGTAACGAGCTGAAAGCCAGGCTGGGAATGTCCTTCTGCTCTGTGGCTCCTTTGAGCTCCATTCACACATCCCCCACATCCCCTGGTGCCATCAATCTCTGTGTCTTGGCAGAGCACAGTTTCCTCTTAGTCTTTTTTGCCTGTGTTCTCCCTTAGCAATGTGCAGAAAGGTGGGAGAGTTTGTGCTGTTTGGAGTCAGGTGAGAGCTCCTGATGCCACAGAGAACTGCACACCTTCCAGCAGTTCCCTGGCAGGAAGGGAAAGAGGGATTCTGGCACACGGCTGCATGCTCTGTGTTCCTGTGGAAAAGCTTGAGCTGTAACAGCCACTGAACCCAGGGTGAGCAGGACAACATCTCTGGGGTGTGAGGGATCATRCAGTTACATGAGCTTGGGACAAAACTCTGGAGAAGTGCCTGGCAGAAGCTCTTACAGATAGGAAAAAAAGTATTTAAAGCCAAGAGTTTGGGATTTTTATAAAATGTTAGCAGCACTGACATGATTTTCTCCATCCTGATCTTAGCAGCTGGCTACTCCCCATTTCCAGCCTCCCTGGGTTTATCCTCCCAGCTCTCTCCATATGATTCCCTCTAAATCCCTCCCACCTTTCCTATTTCTCTCCTTTATTCTTTGTCTTAGAAAATGTAGTGTTGGAGAGATCAGGAACAGGGAGCTACAAATAAATAAATAAATTAGTAAAGGAGATGAAAAATGGTGARTGGAAAATTACAGGGCAAATGAGCCTCTCATGAAAACTTTCATTTTTAATGCCTGAAGAGGTGATAAGTTAAGTGGTATTTAGTTTCCTTATTCTAGACATATTTTAAAATTCTTTTAGACAGTTCTCTAAAGACATATCATTGCTTTACATGAAACACAGTGGGGAGATTTTACCAAAATAATAATTTTTGCTCCCATCTTTTCTATCCTTAACTCCTACAGCAGTTGAGACTCTCTTACCAGCTATCTAGTAGCTTAATTTACTGTAATTTAGTCCTGCCTTGCTTTTGATGGCTTAATTGCTTTCTAATTATTTTTGGCTGTGGGAGGAAGTCAGGTGAAGGCAGAAGAATGAGCTGTTATAAATCATTTGTAAAGTTACAGTTTCACTCCAAAATCAAGGTCGTCTCTTGCTTGGCATGACATGTAGAGTGATAATCCAAACAGACAAGGGAGGAGAGAAAGTTGTGTTATGAGCATCYCTGTTTGGACTGAAGAGGTGATTAAAGATCAATCAATTTATTGCCTTTCAGAAAAAGTATTCCAGTCCTTCCTGTCAGCCCCCAACAGACTCATACCCTCTGTACTTCTATTTTATTATGAATAAGAAGTCTTGTGTTTCTGTTGATCTTATTTCATTCATGAGTAACAAGAACAACAAACAGATTGAGAAATCTCTCCACTGCAGCATCAAAAGTTATCAGCCAGGAGCAGAAGTGCATTCTGAATTTAGAGTTCTTTTCCAGACTCTGGCCTATATATGCTTCTTTTTTTTGTTTTCTTTTTTTTTCTCCAAATATTAAATATGAGTCTGAGTTAACTAATATCAGCCATCGAGTTATGYTTGGATTTTCATAGGGAATCACACCCAGTCTGTTTCAGAGCAAGTGTTTTCTTTCTAGGTTTCTTTAATTCACACCAGTTACTCCCATGTCTTCCATGGCAGTTTGCAGTTTGCTTTCATTAGATAATTCTTCCCTCCTCCCATTCTCTCCWCTATCTAAAATTTCCAAGAAAAAACCCTCCAGACTTCACCAAAYAAGCTCTAAAACAATGAAATATTTTATCTTTCATAAAGCAAAAACCAGCAGTAATATTTAATTTAGCACAACATTAACAGTCAGTTGTAATCTGGTGCAACATACAAATATTTTCTGTCTTCATCAGAGTAT
>NW_026623336.1:2203569-2211771 GCF_030028575.1 Malurus melanocephalus
AGGACACAAACAGAAAATATTCTTTCTCCTGCCTTCTGATGTGATTCCTTTGAACCCCTTACTAAACTGAGCATGGATAAGAATTGTTTTTTTCTGTTCTTAATGGAGACAGAGTGGATATGCTGTAGTTGGTTAGGACTGAGATGGAAATTGAGTAGGACCCATGCTGGCTTTGTGCAAGACTGGTGTTTGGAAGCTGCAATCGTAATTGAAAGTTTGAATTCTCATTAAGAATACCACTTACATATTTTTTTTCTAAGGGTGTAGGGCTTGAAATCAAAGCAGCAATGCTGAATATCTTTCTTATGAAATATTAATGTCACATTCAGCTTTGAATTACATTGGAACCTGTACTGTCAGGGTCTGCTTCAACCAATGGAAATAACCAGATTATAACGAAAGTTTCGTCTCTTTTTCTATGGTTATGTTCTCTGTAACAGAAGAGAAAGAAAAAAAAAGTCGTTAATTTCTTAGCAACTATCCAACTTATTTAATAAATTTTTAATTCATTGATAGTGATTGTCAGTATAGTTTTTTTGTTGGTTTTTTTTCAGGGGAGGGGATTAATATAAATATACAAAAATGCAAAATACTCTGTAACCAAATCTGTGTGACTTAAGGCAGTAAGAACAGATTTCAGTTTGAGATAACATCGCATAAATTTAGATATCTACATGTTTGTGTCTGCAAGCATTATGGTATTTTCTATGGGTTTCTGATGAGTTTTTAAACTCGAACTTCATTCAGCAGAACTCTAAACAATTTGGTCAGTGGATTTTAGAGAGCATCTTGTAAAACATTTCAGTTTATCTTAAGGTTTATAGAGACTGTGGTTTAGMCTGACCCTTCAGTTTCTGCTATCTGTGTCTAGATGTTTAATGTAATTTGCTAAAGGCTGATGTTCTACATGGTTTCCAAACTTGGGAAATGGGGAGGCTGTCTGAACCAAAAATCTGTGGAATTCATATCAAAGTATCAGGTTATCTTGTTAATCACAGTTGTCTCACAATAGCTGTGTGTTGAAAATTCCCCATTTGGWGGCTATTAGGGTAAGGGAAAGAATARGTMAAGGGAAGGAATGGAAATAGAAAAWAAAYCTTYAATTRCTAAAYTCTGTCTAAGGCTAAGCCTTTTTACTTAGGTAGATACAATACTTCTATTAAGCAAAATTTACAAACAATCTAGAGTTTGTAGTGAACCTTAAGAAAAAAGGTGAAAATAGTACAGAGGCTAAGACAGAATGTTCCTACTTGGGGATTACTATTTTTCCAAAAATAACTGTGTAAATTTTGTAAATCTTAATTTCAGACTTGCTCTTGAGACTTTCAGCTTCAAAAATGTTTTACCATTGAGACAAAGAACTTAATAAAATTATCTTCACAAATCTGTTTATYCAGGGACTGAATTATGGAATAAAACAGGGAAGGGATCCAGCACATCAACCACACACCTGATTGGTGGCCACAGCTACAGGAATTCCTCCAAATCAAAAACCATATTGATGGGCTAATGCTAATCATTGAAGGTGAGGGATGCTGGATGGTTTCAGGGGAGGTAWTGTTGCAATTCTGAAACTTGCTGGCAGGAAGGCACAGTAAACAGAAATAATGAAGCATTTGGTGCTGTCTAAAAGCAGAGAGAAATGGGAAATTGTGTTAAGAGAATCAAGGGCATTGTCAAAGCACCAACAGTCCAGCACGCTACAGATAAAGTGACAACACAGGAATCACATCCAAGATAAAAACCATCACAGAAAGCTGGAATAATAACAGAGGTCTTGGATACAAGCTGCTGCCTAAACTTTGTTTGGAGCTTCATTTAAATCTCCAGGGAAAATTGCCTTGTTTAAGCAACTAAATTTCTTGGGATAAACATTAAAGATTTATATGGCTCTGTGGAAACAACAGGCTTCTCTGGAGGGCAATAAACAATGCCCAAATTATATCTTCCTAAGAAACAGTCCCAGAAGAATCTCTRTTAACTAAACCTTAACTGTGCAATCCTGCCATTAAAAGCAGCTCCTTGTAGTAGGTAGTTGCAAGGCCCCAGGACCGAGGTTCATCAGCTTTGCTTTTTCTGAAACTTTCCTGACCTGGTTGCAACTTTATTGTACTTGATTTATCTGTGACAGCAATTTCTCTAATTAACCAGGTGTCTGCAATTAATTTGATTTAGTTTTGTTTATCATGAGTCAGAGTTTTATACAGGTGACAATAACCAGCAGTTGTTCTGTGCAAAATGCATTAGTTATGATTAACAYGATGATAGAGAAATGCAGGCCTTTTAAAACAGTGGAGGCCTTGAAAAATGGAAATATAGATGAAGCTAAGGATCAAGGAAGGGACCAAATGTATAAAATCTTGTTACAAAACATTAAAAATTACCCTAGATGGATCCTGGAGAATAAGCCATTAATATCATATTAATCCCAGTGGAAGATTGTGGGTGCTGCCAACTAGCCACAATATCCCCATCAACATTGCCTAATATATGAGTATTAATGCCTAATATATTTTAATCACCCATGAGGAATTGAATAGAGAATTTCAGGCTTTTTCCACTGGCATCACCTTTACTTTCCCTATGTAAGTACCAGGGAATGGTTGGCAGAGAGGGCTAAAACAGCCCCAGTGTGAAAAATTCTCTTTGCCCACTTTGGGTAAGGAGTTAAAAAATTTGGAGGGATTTACCTTAAGCGGATTTTTGAGCATTCCATTAACCATGGGGTACTGTGAGGATCTAGGCAGCCTTGCAAATATGAGTTAATGAAAATTAAGGATCTAATTCATTCTACATTTAGACTTTAACTGTCATGTTAAAATCATGAGTGTGACTGTTTCAAATTGTCTCACAGAGAGAAAAATCTTGATCCAGATTGATTGACCTAAGACATAAACTGTTTTCAAAGTTTACTTCTCTTTACTGGAAGCAAGACCTGAGGTAACCAACAAAGAGCTCCTCAAAATGCAAATGTTGAATAAAATTAATCCAGGTGTAAGGTTGGCTATCAAGTTAGGTTCTGATAAATTAAGGCTATGAGGGTSTCAGCAGTGCTCAATATGGTGGATTACCTGCTAAAGTCATTATAGAGGTTGAAGCTTTAACATAATTTGAAAAATAAGTCAAAGKGTGACTTTCTAGGGCAAAACTTTTAATATGATGAACTCCATGCATATCAAAGGCTGATACAATGAAGTTGTCTTTGATAAGAATGGGTCTATTTCAGCATGATATTAACCAACATATGAACTCTGGCCATTCTGTGYCCTCAGGTTAAGTCTTGTGATCTGATCACATCCTGGTTCATATCCTACCTGTTTAGAGCAAAGATAAATCTTGCAGATGACCCAGGATGAGGCTGAAATTTTTTCACTGTTTTAGGAATACTGGAAAAAGGTTTTTAATGCATGTCAATGTATATCCAAGTTCTTTTTTTCTGTCTCTAACTCCATCTCTTTACTAGTTGCAATCATCATATTTTTGGGTAATATACTAATATTTTATTTGTTTTCACCCCATTGAGCAACAAAACCAATAGAAGAAAAAAACAAGGAAATAAGAACATGACAATGTAACTCTCATTTGTCTTCAAATCTTTCATTAATCATTTCCTTCTGTTTCTAAAAGATGTCATATATGTATTCAAAAAGAGATTTATTGTAACTTGAATCACATAATCTGATTTTTCTCATGACCTTATCCCAGACAGGCTTGCAATGGCTCTGGGTATGTGAACAGTGATCTATGGCTGCATTCAGTAGTGCAGCTGAGATTTCCTAGACCAGGTTAATGATTAATGGTGGGTTCAAGCTGTCCATTGTATGTCCTCTGATAGGGCAGAAACACTTTATTCCCAAGTCCAGAGCTATGCTGTAAATGTAGAGTCATAACATAACTTGGTGTCATAGCACTGACAGGAGTTGTTAGATATAATTCATTACCATTTATGTTAATGGACTTAAGGTGCAGTTAAAACAAYAGGAACAGATAAGTATAAGAACTTMAACTAAAACACTATGTGGGAATGSTTACTCAAACCGACATCCACCAATCATGATCAAAATGAATACATTATATTAAAATGTTCTTGAATTCCAAAAATTAATATTTGGATGTGAATCTGATAAGCTTATCAGATCTTTGAGCTGCCTGAATTCTGTTCCACTGTGTTGTGGTTTGAATGAATTCAATGGGAGCAAAACACTCCCAAGTTCCAGCAAACCCCCTCCCCCCTCTCTTTTCTCCACCCGGGTCCTAGAGACAACCTTTTCCACAGAGAGGAAAGTGAAAAGAAAAGGGGGAAAAAAACTATTTATTTAAAAATTATAAAAACACAAAGAAAAAAAAACCTGTGGAATCAGCTGTTAGATCCCAAAGCCTTTCTCTTCCCTCCTGGGAGTAGCTTCCCCTCCGGGGCCCCCAGAGGGGTTGGAACAGAGTCTCTCTCCGATAGTTCACTGAAGGATCTTTCTCCCTGCTGTGCCACAAGAATCCTCCAATTCTCAGATGACAAAGAAAAAAAAAAATCGAGGAAAAACAAGTCCAAAGAAAGGCAGAAAAATGAGCAGTCCCAGAAAGAGCAGGCAGCTTCTTTTCCACTGATGATCCCGAGAGAGAGCCTCATGAGGAAAAAAAAAGTGTGTGTCTTGTCCCTTTCCGTCCCATTGTCCTTGAAGGGAGGAACATCACCAAACAAACCAGAGCAGTCTCRACTATCATGTATAGTTACAGAAGGGTTGTTTAACTTTCCTCTAACATAAGCAGATGATAGGAATACAATACTCAGCTAACCTAGGACACACKGCAGACAAAAACACTCAGTCCTGCTTTTTTAACAGATTTTCTGTTTCTCCCAGACATAGTASTGGGGCATCCCACATGGTCAAACTGTGTCTTGTCACTCTCATCACAAAAAAAAAAAAAATCTACATTATTTTTATCTAAACTTGACAATTTTCAGTTTAAATCCATTGCTCCTTGTCCTGTCCTTGTCCTGCCCCTTGTCCTGTTGCCTTTTTCAACCTAGAAATGAAACTTGAGATKATTTTAGTATAGGAGTAATATAAAAGTGGGTCTTTATTGGAGCTCCAGGGCCATCATGGAAGAATATCCATAAAATCCCCCACCCCCCRGAGTGAATACAGTTTTRTAGATTTTAGGAAATTAGCATAATTGATAAAAAGCACCASTTAGCAGGATAAGTGGTGATGTAATTCCTCTGAGGTCAAGCCCCTTCTTTGGAGCTCCCCCTCCTTGATACTGGCTGTTCTTGTGTACAAAAATGTGTCTCAAAGACTTTGRCTCCTAGGAAGAACCAAAATAGGATAGGGCCTTGTACCCTCCTGGGCTCAGAGCTCTGGAATGTGTTTGGTCTTCTMGCTGGGGAAAAGGGTAAGGAAAAGTTCTGGGAAGGTCACAAATATATGAAAGAAAAAAAGGCAAAAAATCGTTCCRGCATCAAAGTCCTTGGTGTTTCTCTGTCTTCCCTTCAAGTATCTTTTATATCTGGAGARGTCACAATCAGGTCTTCCCAAGACTTCTCCTGGTTGAACAATCCCACCTTTCTTGGCCTTTCTTCACAGGACAGGTGTTCAGTCCCGTGGCCATTGTCATGGTSCTCCTCTGGATCAGTTTGGACAATGTCTATGTCTTTCTYGCACTGGGATCTCCTGACATCTTAYTCACTGGGATGGAGGTCTTTTGATCTCGAGGATGTGATACTTGAAAATTAATCGGTTTTTCTGAGCCCTTCTTTCCTCCAGGGTTTTCTCCCATGGGACACTTCTAAGCAGATCTCCTTGCCCTCAGGATCCTGAACTCCACAATCTCKTGGTCACTTCAGCCAGGGCTGCCTTTGATCTTTGCACCTCTGATGAGCCCCTGCTCATCAGTGAGAGTGAATTTACCATGATCTTTAATGTTAGCTCACACACATGTCTAAACATTTAAAATCAAAGGCAATTTTGTAATTTCTTCTTGATTTCTGATCCAAATGTTTAACAGCAYCAGTCCCTGCAAAAGTCATCCCCTAGTAATAAACATTTTTGGAATGTTGACTTTCTATTTCTTAATAAAACAAACTCCTACATTTAATATTGCAGAGGTTTTTTTTCCTGCTATCCTTAGCTTTTTCTGCTATCTTTCCTCTTCATTCCTGAATAATTTCCTTGCAATCCCAGAATTCAGTGCTACAGCAGTCCAAGAGGTCTGATCTGCAGATTGCTTTTTATATTTTCAATCACATTGACAGAACAAGGATAATTACAATATAAAAGAATATCTTACAGCTCGCCAAATGTCCCCCCTCCAAGTCAATGAATATTTCCTGCATGCCATTGATTTATACTGGAGGAACARCTTATGGTGTGTGTGGTTTATAATACAAAAAAGGAAATAATTAAATAATATTTCACCTCATTTCACACAGAGGGTTAAAGCACATAGAACTAAAAGGGTAATGCAAAAGCTTGAGAAACATTGATTCTTAAACTGAGAGCAATTAAAAGCACTACAAACTTCTGCTAATCTAGATCTCATTCGAGGTCACAGGGTCTTGCTCTGAATATTATAGTACAGTTAAATGCAACTGAGAGGCTATTTAATCCTTGCAGAGAGATATCGTAAAAATGTTAATAAAAACTACATGAAAATGTGAGCTTAAACAGGAAATTATGATCTGGGAAATTTATAAAATGGATGAAAAGAAAGTTCATGTTCCCCTTACATTTTCACTAGCACTAAATTCTATTTTAGAGTAAAGCCTTAGCAAGAAACTCAGGGATAAGAATTAACTTTGTTCTATATATGGCTTGGAGAAATTCCAGATTTTACAGTACCACTTCTGATTCTGATCAGATTGGACCCATTTCTTTGTAATCTTAAACTAGGATTATTAATTCCTCTTTAAAAAAGAAGGAAAAGAAACAAAAGCTAGCTGCATCCTTCTGTTCATTTGTTGCCATCTGCTAAAATGAGGTCAGGCTTTTAAAATTGTTTTATACCAACATTTTATTGGTAACTGAATATTATAATAATTATTTTTCTGATAAACAGATTTATCCTACTGTCCTACACTGCTGAGAACAGACCATAGACAGAAGGAAACATAAAAGTCAGGAAAAGACATTTCCCATAATCATGGATTTTACCTGCATGTGTCAGAATTCCCARTAGTAACCTTAACACCAACCAAACAGATTTCTTTGTTCTTTTATGTGTATTTGTGGGAATGAGCATTCAGGTGAAAATATGAGTAAGCAGTGAGCAAACACTGCCATCACTCAGGTAACACAGCTCAGTTCTCCTGAAAACTGGGCATAATTCCTCATGCAGAGTCAACATGATGCCTTAGGATTTTTAGTTTMTCTATTTTCATGCATCTGTATTCTTGTACTTCCCTAGTACAGCACTAAAACTACCRTTCTTYCATCTTTAGACAAAACAATGCCTCTSGGAGCCTGAATCCAAGGACACCTCACTGCCCGAGAGCCCCAAAATATGTAAACAACAGTGAGTTGGGGGGAGCAASTTTGGGGTGGTTGACATCATCACCTGTAAAGATCATTGGAGAATTAAGACCCAATATGTTAATAAGGCAGAACTTATAAAAGGTGAAGATCTCGTGACCCGGTGTCCATTTTAGGTGTAGCCTCAGGAGGAGGTTTTTGTCTGCCCTAATGTACCAGTAGGCCTGTTAGGCCTGTATTAAAATTGTGTATTCTCATTCTCTTAAGTTTGTCTGGCCTCTCTTTCAGATCAGCCTGATTGATAAGGCATCAAACAGAGTGGGAAAGGTTGCACCAAGGAAAAAAAAAAAAAAATTTTGGTTTTCATGTTGACCCTGAACAACCTGATCGGAGTGGCATCCCTGCCTATGTGAGGGGGGTGGAACCAGATGATCTTTAAGGTCCCTCCCAATCCAAGGCATTCTGTGATTCTGGGATAGATCAAGGCTGGAGAGAGTTTTTGCAGAGGTGTCCAGGCTATGGAGAGCTCTCCCCACTCACAGTGAGGGTGACACACAGCTCAGGGGTTCCTGCAGGCAGTTTGTTGCTGTTTCTTCCCTGATGCCATTCGGTGCAATTCAATACTCAGACCACAAGAAAAAATGCTGCACTTGACTGACCCAAGAGAAACCAATTATATTAATAATGGGACTATTCTGAAAAAATTTTCTGCTTGGCCTAGCTTTAAATGGGCCTG
>NW_026623336.1:2211867-2218445 GCF_030028575.1 Malurus melanocephalus
ATTTCAAATATCATATTCTTCAAATAAATTTATCAGTATTTTTGAAAACTCATAATACTTCATAAAGCTTTCATTTTTCATCTAATTATGTAATTGTCATTAAAACTGCATCAGGAAATGTGATGAAAAAGGGAAAATCATTGTCATTATTATTCATAAAACATTCTCAATTTTTGATAAATATCTTCTTTTCTAACAAGATTTGTCTTGCATGAAAATTGATGTATTTTTTTCAGCTGCTGTGGTATAGTTATTTATTGCTTATTTATATTTATTTTTGCCTTAGAAGAGATTGGCATAGCACTAAAATGAAAATATTTATTTTCATTTATCAAGCTTTAGTAGATTATTTTAATTTTTGCCATGCTGTTGTAAAGGAAAACAAAAATAATTCTGCTATCAGGTTTCCTGTTAATTAAGTAATCAAAGATTTATTGTCATAACAGCTTTCTCATGTTGAAATTTTTAATATAACAGCTTACATAATTGCAGTCTGGTCTATATAAACACATCCTCGTCTTATGTCCATCTGTGACTAGAAGATTTTATTTCTGTTATTGCAAGTTGTTTTTCTCCATTCCTCAAATCAGGTAAGAACAACTTGTTTGTTTGTTTCTTTTCTGGTGACACTCTCTTACACTCAATTTCCTTTCCAATACAAATTATGCATATTCCCAGCCTGCTTCCTTCACACTCTCTGAGTCTGGCAGTTGTGATTATTTAAAATAAAATTAATTATTTTTCAGTGTTTTGAAGTGGACAGATTCTGTTCCCAGTTCTATCTTGCTTAAAAAAAAAAGGAAACTTGAATAACACCAAACATGCCACTCTATATAGCAATGATCAGATAGAATATAATTCTGTTTGCAGGGTGCATTGAAACCTTGGTTTTGTCTAAATTCTATTTGAAGTTTGGATAYGATGTGGTCCTTTTGGACCTTACTGTGATTTTTATTAGAACTGAAAGAATTTATTAAAACTGAAAAAGATTTTGGGTGTTTTCTTAAAGTGATTTCAGTAACAAAAGTGTATTATGAATTTTCCTCCTTGCTACCTTTCTCTCTTTGTCTACTTGGCATCCCCCCAGTTCTGCTGCTGTAAATGATTACTGGGCTGCCATATGAGGAGCATCTGAGAGACAACCTGGGGTACCCACGTGTGTTATGAGATACAAGGAGTGTCAATAACACAGATCAAAAACAGCCCCAGAGGCAATAATGGGGACAGAGGGAATGAGAGGATCCAGTGGGAATGAACAGTGAGCCTGGGACATTTGGTGGACAGAGGACAGGAAMCTTCTAAAAACTATTGAAAGCTGGTACATGGACTGTGCTCTCCAGCYTATAGTGAGATTGGTCTTGACCAGGAAGTTCTATATGTTATTGCAGGTTTTTCAACATTTTCCTATTTTTCAGTGAGAGAGGATAAGTTCTCCAGGGTCTGAGCTGTCATTTCTGTTAAAGGCTGAGCAGTCTCTGACACACTGAGATAGATTCTGAGATTGTTTCACAAGTTTTGCAAAGTATATCCAAGTATTTGCCTGTGTATTTTTCCTTACGCTGTTATTGTGTTTTGTGTGGTTGTTTCTAGAAAGCTGGGTTTATATGTGCACCTCTTGTAGCTGAAAGCAGATCATGTCCTTCATGCAAATGATGCAAAAGGTTTTCCTAATGCTGCAAAGAATCAAAACCCACAATCTGGAAATGAGAACTATCCTGGTAGCTTTCATGGGCAATAACCAGGTGTTAGGGATAATTATATTTCCCATTAGTTTGCTCATCAGAGTAAAGAAGGAAGGATAAAGGTAAGGTTTACTGTGAATCCTGGAGTGCACTTCCCAAGATGGAAGTCTAAAGATAAATAAAATTTAGGAGTTCAATTCAGCAGATGTGCATTTGTRTATTGATTAGGATGGAGACAATAACCAACCAAATGTATGCAGCATGTGCTACCAACCCGATGCAAAGCTCCAGCAAGGCAGAAGTTCAAACGGAGCAACCTCAGCATAATATTGGAGACAGTGATATTTATACCAACTTGTTTACGACTCAGAGCACTACAGAATTACCCAATCTCCATCTGCTGATCTCGGAAGCAGACGAGCAGAAATAGCAGGGTACCAGACATGCAAACCATTTCTACTGGCATCTGTGCACCATTCRTGACAAAGGAAGTACAGGAGACACACACACATATCCTGGTGATGATACAGAGGAAACAGACCCCAAAACAGGCCTGGATATCTCATCTTAAAATTAAGCTGAAAACATGTCAAACACTCTAACTGGGACCTTAATATAATTGTACAAACTTTGGATTTCACTACAGCTATGGACGGAATTGTAAAAGACTTAGAGGCAGAAGAGATAAAAACATGTAAAACAGTAAATATCAACAGGGGGGAAAAAAAGGCTGTACAGGGAGATACAACTTGTCAAAGTAAATAGCTGAACTAGTTAAGTCACTATTGGGAAAAAAAAGGTGTTTCTGATCTTGTTTTCCTAATTGACACTTCACTTTTAAAAATTAGGGAATGTTTTTCTACTTACACACAAGTAATTAAGAGAGATGTACATTTCACTTGTATAAGGTCTCTTTGCAATTTGCTGTCAGAGTGATGGGACATTACCTGGATACAAATGTAACCTACAATTATTGTAAAATAGATTCCAGGCTACCAGCACTGTTTGCCTGGATGTGTAGTGCTGTAACATGACCTTAGAACCATCTTCTTGTTTCAGTGAAGGTAAAAGTTTAATTACTAAAGCATTCATTTCATTGTTTTAATTGAACTCAAGTTAAGAACACAAAATTAATCATAAATTACAACTGACCTTTGCTTTATGTATAGTATMCAAGACCAGAKAGTTATTTGGAGACARAAYAATTCTGTGTTTGGAAAGAAAGTASATCCCCAGGTTCAGCATATGAATATGTAAAGCAATTTATTCTGAGACAGTGTCATGTCTTTCATCAGATGAGGTGCATGTCTCTCAACAAATGAGAAAAAATGTACACCAGAAAAATCATCTGTAAGAATGTAAATAATAATAAAYTGATAACAAAGAGAAGCTGTTATAAAACCTTTCATCCACTAACAATTATATGTTATAATTCTACTCACAGCTTGTATTAATTAAAATTGTTTTAACCTGGGCAAAGTAAGGAAAGACAAACAGCAGGCTTTAAAATTAAGCAAGAAATGTTTTGACATCTATCGGAATTCCTTCTGAGGTCTAGAAGATGAAATTTGCATACATGTGCCCCCCCAGTTACTACACTTAACTCTTCACATACTACAACTACAACTGCAGGAAACTGGATACTGGGAAAAATGAACATTTGCTCTGACTCAAGTACTGGCTATCTTTATTTGAGGAAGGTCTAATCATTGTTGAAGGAGATGGCAACTCTATTTTCTTTACACTCAGGGCATTTTGGATCAACTCTGGAAAAAAGAGATCTTATACCTCCAAAATGGATAGCAGTAGGTTGTTAAGGTTCAAGCTTCTGCTACGAGCAGCTCCACATCCATTTCCTGCTAAAATCTGAAGACATGGGAATTTCTCTGCTGCACCAGACTTTAGGGATTTCCACGTCCATTAAAATAGAGATTCTCCTGGGAAGGATCTCAGTTTTAATAATGTGGAGTAGCTGAGTGTACCATATACACCTCAGRCTGAGCAGGTGTCAGAAACGAGGGSTAGGACTCATCAATCTCACCTGACTTTCAGTGCAGACACCTACAATTTTACCTGGTTATTTGTGCTTCCATTATCATCAAGAGCGATCTGATCAATTCAGTTAATGGWGTTTAGGATGCAATTCCTCTGAACAAATGTAGGCATCTGTTTAGGATGAGATGAATCACACTATAAATTCCATTGTCTCTATTACTAGATCTTCCCTGGCAGTAAAGAGAATCAAAAGTGACTTGCTGAAATGCACATTAGCACCCACATTTAGTCAGATGAATCCTGTCRTAAGGGATGCCACCTGAAGAACTCAGTATAACAAATGTTCCAACGATTTGTCTAACCCAGCCTGATAGGACTGAGCAKGTCACCAAACAGCAGCTCTCTCTTCATCTCATAAAGACAGGGAAAGAGGCTTTCCTCTAACTTACATCCTTTGCAGTGTGGTAAAAGAAGAGGTGACACTTGACATGTAAATTGGGAGAAATTACACTACACAGCTATTTACAAAAAAACAGGATGGCCATGTGAAAATATGAGGTCAGCCTCTCTCAGAGAAGCAACACATTCGGTTCTGACTTCTCCAGGGAGGAATTTTCACCTTTGCAACAGGGCTAAATAACTGTTAAATGTTTTACCACATATACACATCTGCCTTTAGAAAATCAGACCAGCATAATTACCATCAGGCCAAACTACACTACAGCATCCATGCCCATGGCACAAACAGGCTGCAAGTGTTGCTGAGCAATTACACAACGCAGGGAGCTCTGAGATGGACTGATCCAGGGATCCAAAGCAGCACATCGTGCCTGACAAGCTGAGATTCAAGCTCTCAGCCCAAATATTTCAGCACCTTGTGCCTCACCATGTGGCAGATTTAAGCTATATTTGTGCTGCCATGACACTTGTACTGATCCATACCCAATACCCCTTGAGGGTTGTTTAAATTGCACCCCCTGATAAACTGGTAACAACTCGCACTTCAGCTGAGCATGTTGAAAACCCATGCTCATGTTCCCTTCAGGCTATTCAGTTTTATTGGACACGAATACCAGCAGAATAATTTCATCTCTGTTTTCAGCTCTTTCTTTCCCCTCCACTTCTTTTTTCTCCTTAATTCATGAGGTAGTAAAATAAATTGGAAAACTATTCTTTCAGCTGCTATGTTCACYCTCCTTTAATGTGTCTATATTTTGAATAATAAAAAGACTCTGGAAGTGAATACCAATGATTGCTATGTTCATTAATGTTGAAACAAAAAACAAATTTAAAATAATAATTATGATAAAAAATAATATTAAAATTAATAATAATAATTAAATAGCTGCTGAGGTATATCTGGATGTACTGGGATATAAATATCACTCAACATTTAACCAGAGCTCGTGTTGTCTGGTGTAAAAATCCAATAAACCTTCCTCTTTAAAGGCAAGTTATTTACAGTGTTTTTCCTCCCTTAGGGGATACATTTACAAGCTCCATGCCAATAATTCTAGGCAGGAAACATTGTGATTACATCTGAAAATAGTGTTCAGCAACAGATGAATTAGCTCTCCCTTTGGCTGGCAGATAACTCTATTTGTGTTCCACAGCTATTGTTTTAGTTAAAAAGTAATTTTGAACAGTTTATCAGGGAATAGAAGAATGGAATATCACAGATAMGTGGAATAACTGTGGCTGGAAAGGATATCTGAATATTGTGTGGTTCAACCTACATGTCAAAGCTGCTCTAGTATCAAAGTTAGTTGCACAAATGCCCAAATATTARAGTTGCAGGGGTTCCAAATAACTTTCAAAGACCTGAAACTGTCATAAGGTCAATTTCTAGTTTTAAGACTCATTTGTATAAAACYCTTCTGGGCTTGGTATCCAGTAAAATTTCACTAAAGGATGAGGACAGCTTACTGTAGAGGGCACTGCTACTGCAAGGAGTGGAAMAAATTTCACATCTGGCTTAGTCTTCCAATGATTTTGAGCTTCCAGATTTGTTTCTGGAATGTATTTCTAATTTTTCCTTGGCAAAAGGAAAGACTTMTATGAAAAATCCTAAAGAAGAGCCTGTGAGTAAGTGCATGGAATCTAGACTGAATATTTATTGGAGTCTTGAGAAAGCTTTCTCTGTTGAATTTGGGTTTGATACCATTCTTAGAATGCAAAACATAAGAGTGAGATAATGATGCCTAAGGTGTCTCTAAAAATAACCCCAAAACAATTAATGTTATTCACATCCTAATGAGAAATGCACAACGAGGCAGTCTGAGAATCTTTGGAGACCAGCTACACAACTACAGCTGCTTTCATCAGCCTTATGTCCAGTKTCCAACTGTGCCACAGGTGCACTCAGAAAAAAAAACTGGTATGAAGGCACATGATGAGGATTGTGAGCTAATACAAGAGCAGAATGTAAATGCTCTGGTGCTGAGTAGCCATTCCCAAAATTCAGATTAGGTTGTGATGGAGGTTAATATCAGAGTAATGGACACAAGTGTTTGTTTATTTATATGTCAGGGTTTAGGGAGTGGGGGAAGCTTTTGTGAGATCAGGGGCTGATCCTCTGTTGTTCACAGTTGGCTCCAGCTGGTTCCCAAATGGCTCCACCACTGGCCAAAGGCTGATTCTTCAGCAAAGCTGGTAATGTCTCTGTGACAGCACATTTAAAAAGGAATTAAAACCACTGTGGCAGATGTGAGAGAGGAGTGAGAAATATGTGAGGGAAAGAAAACCTGCCTTTATATATTTTTCTTCTGTCCTGTTGAGGAGTGAGAAAGTGGCTAGATGGGTATACTGCAGCTAGCCAAGGTCAAACCCACCACAGGGACTCTGAAATAAGCTTCAAGAACAGAAAATGGCATAGATTAACACAAAGCTGTTTCTGCTGAT
>NW_026623336.1:2218545-2229462 GCF_030028575.1 Malurus melanocephalus
GTTATCATCCTGTGCTACTGGATATTATTTCACAATTTAGAAACAGGAAATGATGACATGCAGGATTACAGCYCATTTTGAGATATAGTAAAGAAAATTAACATAAAAAAACACTGCTGAAACTCAGACATTTTTAATTTCTTTGGAATAAATTGAAATCATTGTGCATGATACACTTGAGTGAAAACAGATTTTTTACCTCACCTTTCCACCTTTCTGGAAGCCAGGAATACTGAATAAATCTACACTTTCAAGAAGGGACTGATTTTTCTTTAATTGACAAAGCATCATGTAAAATTCTTGCTTAGTTCCATCTTAAGTCATTGTTCCTCTTTTCAGTCTTAGTTTCTCATGCTTATGGTGGTGGCATATCTGCTAGAAAAAGTAAAAGAAATTATCTAGAAATATGAGGGAATTACCTACAAGAATGTAAATGAGATACCTGCTTTGTATTATTACAAAACACAACACATCAAACCCCTTACTCACCTAAGAATAACTTACTCACAGGATTAATCTTCCTGATTTGCACAGTGTCACAGCATAAGCAAGGAGAGGAGCTTTTGTAGGATCAGGCCTTCAAGTGACCCTCAGTGGTGATTGGTTTCTCCTTTGGCAGTAAACTTTTGTGAAAATAAATTGCCCAATCTACAATTTGTCCCTGTAGTGTTCCACTGTTTACGGATCATTTACAACACTCTTGTGGGCACCTTGCTAAAAGTACTTTGAAATATCAAAATGGACATTATTTGTGTAATAAGGTTTGGGGTTTAATGGCTTCATTCACACATGAGGAATCACAGGCTTTCCTGATAGGCATCTATTAAACAAAATGGTTTGCAACCTCTGCTAGAGGGGAGAAAACCTTTGTATTACAGCTCTGGACTAAGATTAAATAGGCTTTATGTCTGAGCAGGAGATTTTTTTTGTAGCAAGAAAAAGCAGCAGATTTTTAGTGTGATGCTTTTGTTAGGGTGATGACTGAAGTGGAAAGTAATCCATGCTACTGTCAACAAGAAGAAAGGGATTGAGAGAAAAGTTTAAAAAATAAGGAAGCTTAATTCCTGAAAGTGTGTCCTCAGGTCTGATTTCCAATTTTACTAATATTCTTGAAGTTGCAGGTCAGTGACCAGGGGAATTTTCTAAAATCCTGCTTTTTCTACCTTAGCAGTCAAAGAAATTCCTGTCTTAAACCATCTCTGCCACCAATGGCACTTATCAAGATGAAAGAAGCAAAATTCTTTCTTTCAGGTACAGAAGCCATTTTTTTGTCTATATTATAAATCACTTCACTATGCCTTTTCTACTTAATTAAATAACTTGAAGGAACATTCATGGGTTCTGAAGTTTCATTCTACCTACAGTGAAATTGTGATTAACTTTGGCATGATTTTAATCTGGGACAGCCTTAGGACAGCCTCATTTTAGGCCTTCGTKCAAGCTTGAGATCATTCCCAGCTGGCAGTTTGGATGTGGCTGCTCTGRTCTGGAGGCTAAGAGAGTTTTGCAGGAAAAGCAGAGGCCATTCTGCTTCACTCAAATTTAGTGCCAGAGGGAAATTCTGATCAAATTTATTTTAAATAATTGATGGCTTGCTGCCCCAGTTTACCATATAAACTCTTAATACTGGCACTTGCTACWATACCTTAAGAGATTTTTTGGCCTGATTCAATTTTTCACCCTGAGCTATCTACTGTAATTTCAGATATAGAGCATTATGCATGGCTGCCACTTCCCAGAAAAAAACTAAGTTCTCCATTAGATTTACCAGTTTAATGTGAAGGTTTCTGGCAACTTTAGACAACCCAGGCTGTGACAGAACTCTGCATAGAAAAGTGAATTTCAGCTCTRGTGAAAATTCATTCATTTAACTAACTATAATGAGAATCCACTGTTTGATTTGCACCTTAAACACCTCTGACTTCATTTGTTTTATTTTCCCTCAATGCATTTGTCAGTGCAGAATGGCACAGGTTCAATTACAGATATCCCTATCTCCTTAGCTCTCAACCATAGGTGACATTTCACATGGCTTTACAAACCAATATTTAGGCAATAGCCCATGTTGGTATGCTTTTGTAATAGGTATTTTTATCTGAAGCTGAATTCCACMCTTYGTGACTGGTAATCAGAGAGTTTGTMCTGAAAGAGRCACTAAAAATCATTGCAGTGAACAGATATGGCTGTGTCCATA
This sequence comes from Malurus melanocephalus, assembly GCF_030028575.1. Taxonomy (NCBI): domain Eukaryota; kingdom Metazoa; phylum Chordata; class Aves; order Passeriformes; family Maluridae; genus Malurus; species Malurus melanocephalus. The sequence goes on from NW_026623336.1 coordinate 2,220,740, forward strand.
GTAATAAATTAAAAATGGCCAGGTCAATGGCTTGGGTCAATCTGCATTTTATTGAGTAATGCCTGAGGGCAGTYAGGAGTTAGGTAAGATCAGGGACTGCTGTAATTAGGCACTTAGGACAGGACCTTGCTGTTTTGAGTAAAAGGAGACTGTTTTATGGTGTGGACAACAAAGCTGTCCCAACCTGACCCTTATTTCCCATAACCTGCCCTGGTGATAATCCCCAGTGGTGGCTGTAATCTATCTGTCACTCAAATTGGGTTCAGGGGAAGCAGAGAACAACATCACAGCCAAGGGCTGATTTAAGGAATGCACCTGCCTGACTGCAGTGCTGCTCAAGCTTTGGCTCCAGCCAGGTTTGGAATATCTGTAGTGAGAATGCAAATATAACTGAGTCAATCATCTCCCTCCATAAACAGTGGACATAGTGWGGCAATGGGCTGCACACCAGGATMTCCCCTGGRGCAGTGACACCTCTCAAGGTTGCTCCTCAAGGCCAAAAGGGTTGTGTCAAATAGCCAGTGAGCTGGAAAACTTTAAAATCTAAGCTAAGTGATATGAAGGATTGATTGAACAGRTATAATCCTTTGGACATAATTCACTCACTCGGTCTAGGACTAAGCCTGGATCCAGCCACACTTGAGCTTCCTCTGAGAAGGAATTCAAAATTCATGAGCCAATGAAAACCTCTCCCTGACAGTCTGGCCCCATGCTCKGTGCAAACATGCAAACACTCAAGAATGCCTTGCCACTGGTTTGTGTTAAATCACTGTCACATTCACCATCAACTCTGTAAAATCACTGTTTTAATTTTATATCAATGAATGTGCTGCTTCTCTCTATGAGTGTGTGTCATTTCACAACAAAGCTGCTGGCCTAAATGATCTCAGTGCCAGAGAATGTTCTTCATTCTGCTTTATTTGCCAGTTTGGGTGTTTTCTCTGTAAACAGTAAAGTTGCAGTTTTGTGTCACAGGGAAAGCAATGTCACACTGTTGTCTCTCTCTGCCACAGGATGGTCTCATTGCCTTTCTCTTCAGGCCCTGAGTAACTTTCATTTTCATCTCCTCCTTCACACCAGCGCTGGGGCTTGTTTGATCTCTCAGAGAGGCAGTTCAGAGAAAGCTGTACATTTTTTTCTGCTGTACTTATTTTATGATTTTATGGGTCACCTGAGGGTTTCATGCCCACAGAGATCACACTTATGCAAGTGTTTTCACAAAGGAAACAACCCATGGGTGCATCAAACCACAGAAGGGAAAGGGGAAAGAGTATGACTAGAAGACATTAAATCAGTATTTCCTTAATCCACACTGTCACAGTGCAGCCTGTGGGTGCAGATACCCTACAAGCCTGTGCTAATTTAAAAATGGTGGTGCAGCAGTGCAGTGACTGAAGTGGTGTGCCCTCCTTCTGCTTCAGCAGTRGGAGATTTCAGTGATGTGTTTTAGCCTCTCCACGGGTGACCCAGATCAAGGGTCTGCTGGTAACTCACTCTGCCTGGTGGGTCAGCCTTAGACCCCTTCCCTGGACTCCCTTTCCCCCTCCCTTCTCACCAGAAGAGGAGGAGAAAAGAGGGTGGAAAAGCTCAGGGACTGAGGTGAAGATGGGGATTACCTGCCAGTTACCACCACAGGAAAAACAGAATTGACTGGGGAAAAGTACCTTMATTTACTGTCAGTTAACATAGATTKRGAYRGTGAGAAAYAAAGACAGGGACTAAACCATAACCSTCCCACCRYGACCCTTCCCCACTCCTCTCTCTTTTGCTTTGCTCCTGACTCCTCTTCCCAGGGCTGAAGGGCAGTCTTTGCTCTGGTGGGGTMTCTCCAAACCTGCCAGAGGGAAGATCCCTGCCCCACATCTGAAGCCCCTTCTGACCTCCTCCTTAGGCTCCCTTGGGGTCCCTCTGCTGCTGTTTCCTTCTTGGCTCCCTTTTTCTCTGCTGGTGTTCCCTTTTCCCTGTCGCCCTTTCTGTATTCTCTTCCTCCTGGCTCCCCCAGCTCAGCTGAGGGGTTTGGCTGTGCCCTGGGTGGGTCACTGGAGTTGTCTGGGACCTTCTGTGTCCAGGAATCTCTCCTCACAGAGGAAACACCCTGCAGCCCCACTGCCAGCCCTTGGGCACAAACACCCACTACATAGGGCAAGAAAGAAACCCCAAACAGCTTTTGGGKGTCTGAAATTTTGTGAAACACCTCACATTGTCACAGACTACCCTGGAACCAACTGGCAGAAGCAATGGCCTCACTGCCACCTGGTTCATTCAGCAGGATATTACTCCTCACTGAGTACTCGGTGCTGCCATTTCATTACAGCTTCCCTCTGACAGGGAGTTGCCATTTTGTGAAATGTCACTTTGTGTGTGTTTAATGCTGCCCTTGCATGGCCTGGCAGTGTCACCTTCTGCAGAACAGGGTCCTAAAAACCCCACAAGAGCTCAAGGACAAACAACCTGGCCTTGAACATTTCCAGGGTTGGGGCATCCACAGTTTTTCTGGAAAGCCTGTTCCAGTGCATCACCAACTTCCCTGTAAAGAATTTCTCCCCGATACCTGGCCTCTTTCAGTTTCAAACCATTCCACTTCATCCTGTCACTCCTTGCCCTTCTCAAAACTCCCTCTCCTGCTTCCCTCTATGGCTTTCTYTAGGTTCTGGAAGGTGCTGAAAGGSTTTACCCAGACCCTTCTCTTCTCCCGGATGAACAGCCCCGACTCTCCCAGGCTGTGTTGGTAGCAGAGGTGCTCCAGCCTTCTCTCTGATCATCTTCAGATATGAGAAGGTCATGGACCTCTTGGAGATCACAAAACTGAACAATAATCCACATGGGGTGTCACCAGAGCAGAGCAGAGGGGCAGAATCACCTCYCTCGACCCTCAACCAGCGTTGCCTTTGATGCAGTGCAGGATGCAGTTGGTTTTCTGGGCTCTGAGATCACATTGCTGGGTCATGATGAGCCTCTGTGTACTCTTTCCAGGCGCCTGTCTTTGTTTCTAACCTCTACAGACTCGGATTTTTTGTTTGAGTTTTGTTTTGTGACTCCACTTTAAAATAATATTTTGAATACTCTTTCGGTGAGGTGTCACAGAACTCWTTCACCAGAAGTCCTGCTAGATGTGTATCAAGGGCTACAGTGTTGGTTAAGTATAACTTTATAGTTTGTAATGGGCATTTCAGGTGACAACCTTTTTAAAATATCACTATTCATATTCTATATTAATCATTTATGATTGGGAAAGGCAGCTGATTCTCTTCTGGAATTAGCAGCATAATGACCAGTGCTAGCTGAAATTCAGTTCCACAAGTCCCTGTTATGACAGAGCCATGACGTTGGAAAGAAAATGGAGCTGTGCAGAATCAGGCAGGTGTATTTAATGTACCCATACTAACGAGCAGAACCCTGCTTTCTGCACATGGTTACTTCTCAGACCACATCTCATACAATATCTGACACTGAAATAGAGCTTGAGAAAGCACACAATGTTTGTATATTCARTCTTACATTGTGCTAAGAACAGCTGGAGAAGAAAAAATGCTGAAAGTAAAAGAAAAGAAATTGTTCAACTACTTTATCATCAGATAATTAAGATAATTTGGCAAATTGTTTCAGAACGATTAGAATAATCATGAAAATCTGCTGATAAAAATGGAAAAATCTAAACCTTCAAAAGCAGAATAAGTCACTAAAGAGCAGCTTCTCCAGGCTGTTTTCATGGATAGGATTGCTGTCTTTCACAGCAGCTCTTGTACAACATCCAATTTCAAATACTGTCGTTCRCATGAAAGTAAAATATGCAAAATAAGTAAATAATTAAACTTTGTTCCATAGGGGTCTGCATTTCCCTGATACACATTCAGTGTCATTACAGCCTATAAGAAATCTCAAAACCAGAGGTATTTCCTGGACCAGCAAGAAAATTCCATTTTGCTGAATAGTTACAATTCCATCTGAATAGAATCCTATAAATCAGCTAAACAGGTAAAGGGAAATATTGTCCCAAGGCAGAACCACAAATGTGACAAAGAGAATACAAAGTTAGTATTTCCATGGTGTCTTTAGTCCTGGTCCTGTTTTCTGTCAGACATCGATCTTTGTTCACTGAGGAAGGAATTGGTACTCACTTACTGTAAGTCCCAAAATTGTAATAAGGGGGAAAAAAAAAAAGAAAAAAAAAACCCACTAAATATAAAATGATGTATCAATTGAAATATCATGTAAGCAGTTCAAACTGCTGAAGAGTCCAACTTTATTCACATACAGTGTACAGTTCCTGAAATCAACAGCATGACAGTGATGAGTAATCTATAGTTGTTTGAGCAAAACACAAAAAGCTCGTTTGAGACCCTGGGCTCATCACAAATRATCAGGCCAAAATCACTTCTAATAAATCTTACCATAGTATGCTATGTCAAGATACAAATATTCACTGATAATCTTTATRTAAGCAATGGCATTTTTATGTAATCATCAGAATGGGGAACAAAAAAAAAAGTAAATAGAAAAGAGTAATCTCATCTAAATAAACTGTTTCAGTATTCATTAATATATGAAATCCATCAATATTTATGATAGAGAAGAATTCAATTTTTTTATGCTAATAATTTTTTCTTTTAAAGCACTCTCTTGACAGCTATTGTGAACTCTTCTAAGCCAAGTTTCAATGAACCTTCTGTTCAGAACAGCAGCTTGTTTGTCAGCTGTTTCAAAGAGGGGATTTGTACCCTCAAGTTTCCCACCTCCCTAGGAGAATAATCAGTTTTTAACAGATGTTTTAGACACGTCAGCTGACATGCTGCTAATCACAGACATGTATGGAGCACTGAGCAGTGTGTAATATAACTAAAGCGCAGAAAAATATTATTAGGAGGATATAAGGGGAACTGGACACTGGCCAGGCTCACACAGCCTTTTTCCTTCTTTCTTTGATTTCCTGAGCTTTTCCTACTCCCTATGCTTGTTGCAAATATGTGAACAGATCACAGCATAAGTTTGTTTTCTGCCTCCTTTATCCTACAGACAGAGCTATTGAAGATTTCCAGGAGGTCGTTGACTTGTGGATAAGGATTYAACACAAGCCTCCTCCCACATCCACCCTCTCTGTGTACACTTTATCTCAAAATAAAGCTTGCAGTTCATAGGCCATGAAGAATTGGTAATAGTTTTGATATTCTTCTAAGATGTTTTGTAYATTATGTTGGGGTGATAAATGTTGTGGCATCATGGAGGAGCACATGAGAATTCATCTTAACCATCTTCAAAATACTGTGATTGTTATAATGCTTGAAGAGTTTATTTAAAGGATGGTTTAGAGCTTATTTTTCTTCACCTACTCTACAATTTCCTCAGTGTGCACCACAGCTAGAAGTTGTTTTAAGAATCCTGGCTGTTTCAGTCCATTTTCACTTCTAATCCAGCTGCCCAGGCACTTTGAGTACATGGGTATGTTAAATGCATTTAACACTGGTGCTGGCTGGCAAAACAGTTTGCCAAGTTGCTTCTAAACAGATTGGAAATTCTCCTGATAGATTTTCATCACCCCAAATCTTCCCACGTCCATGGAAGCTTATTGTCTTAGAAGAAGTGCCATAGTCATGTCTACTGATATGTATTGCTGCTAAGCACGTGTAAAAAATTCTTTCTGGAAAATCAATTTTACTGACACACAGATATGTTTATTAAGTGTACATGTAGCTGGTCAGGATTCTTCAATCTTTTTCTTTCGTTCTTCAAATGCTGCTGATCCATCAATGCTTGTTTTCCTTTCTTTGAAACTTGTGGGCCCAGAGAACAACACAAGTAGGTCATGACACACATCTGTCTTCTAAGGAGCTATCCTGGTTTAAATCCCTCATGAAACTGCACCTAATTTGATAAATTGTATTTGCTTTGGAAGTGAAGGACGGAAGGTCAGTTAAATCTGCTTTCRTTCCATTTGGAATAACTGCATAGTAATTTCATATGCTTAAGCAATACTTTTCAAATAACACCTTCAATTCCAAATAATTTTATTGAAAGTGACTATGTAGGCAAGCTTAAGAATACAATTGAATAACTATTAAGAAAATTAAGGAAATCTGGAATAATATGCACAGACAAAATTACATCCTTGAAGTCCRTTCCATCATTGAAAATAGAAGACAAGGATAAAATTGCATATGCACATGTACATAGGTAAACATTGCTCTTTACCCTAATAAAATGCATTGGTAGATTACAACAGAACATACCAGAATTCTCTTCATTTAAAACCACTGTGAAAGGGCAAAGCATAAGGTATTATAAGAGTGCTTTTATGTGATCAAAAATACATGCTGACAAAAAGAAGACTGCAGCTAAAAAAAAAAAAAAATAAATAATAATGATATGGAAATTGTATTGATATTGTTGTAATTGAGCTGCTCAGAATCTGAATCAGCCATGCCAACAAACTGAGTCATGAACATCTCAAAGGAGTGTCCTGTGCACTTTTAATATTTCTTGGCCAAGGCCAAGYTCTGCTTTCCAGGGCTCATTTGTGGGTTTTCATTTTCAAATAGCTGCTTAGTTTTTTTAGAATGAATAGAACACTTCATCAAGAAAAGGTTGCTTATGTGCAGATGAAATTGAATAAGAAGAAAGGCTATGCTGGAGTAGCAGGGCTACTTCATTAAGGTGTAAGAGTCTTCAATAGATTTCCTTACTCTGCCTAGTGCTGAGGAGTGATTTGAATGTTGGTTCTGCTGTCTGAAATTTATCCAAAGTAGACTTTCACCTAAAATAAGCAACTTCATTTATATAGCCAGTCAGATTTCTGTTTTCTTTGGCCTTGTGATAAGCAGGAGGGAGGCTACAGCTTAAATTTCGTGTCTGTTGCACTTGAACCTGTTACCCCATTAGGTATTTTTAATGTGAATGTTACACCCATCCTCTTTTTTTTTTTTTTTTTTTTTTTTTTTTTTTTTTTTTTTTTTTTTTTTTTTTCCCAATTACAGACTTTGAAAGATGTGCCTTTTCACCTGATTTGGAAGAAAAAGATTTCAAGGCTTATGTTTTGAAGTCATTTTCTTCCCATCTACCCATCTATAACTTAGAAATACTTAGAGCTGTCCCTAAAATAATGAATGACATAGAAAAGATGAAAAGTTTTTATTAAGCCCAGATGAGTAAGCTTGCTTGCTTGCTTTCTTTCTTTCTTTCTTTCTTTCTTATCCCTTTTCTAGAGGATGAGCTGCTATACGTGTGTTTATTTAAATAACCATCTCAGACACTTTAAAACCCTGAGATGAGGGATATTCGTGTGAAGACTCTTCACATCCTGAGGTAATCCTTTGTGGAATCATATCTTTAAGCAGTAAGMGTAAATCCAGGCAGTCCCAAATATGTGAGGGAAGAAGTTATAGGGAATTAGTAGGAGCTGCAGAGTGGCTCTGTCAAAGCTAAAACAATGGGTTAGTAAGTAGATATCTGTGCTATTTTGAGGAGGACTGAGAAGGGTATGTGAGACTACAAATGTTAAAGAGCTTTTCTACTAATATTGCATTTAAAATATTTAATTAATATTTTTTGTAGAAAAATTAAATGTTTGTTAGCCTAGATGATCTTTTCACTATAGAAAACCTCTGTGCTCAGACACCATGCTATCCATTATGGTTAAATCAGCCCTGCAAAAATCCTAAATACTCCAAAAGTCAAGTTGTCAGTGTCTGATGTTGCTCATTCAAAAGTACTCAGCAGTTGTGCCTTTAATCTCCCAAGCCTCTACTCTGCAGCACATTGCACAGTGCAGACAAAAAATGACAAATTCACACWCACATGAACAACCTTTAAACCAAAATGTTAATTGAATAAAATGACTGCAAGGAGCTGGTATGCACCAAATTTATCCCTCATTGAATTAATTCTACTTCATAAATAAAATTTAGTCTTAAAGTGGGATAAAAATGACAAGGTTGGTAAACCCAGATAATACCTTCAATTTAAACTCTCCTAATACCTAGCTGTTGCATAAAAGTCAATTAGTCATCCTCAGACATATTTTCTCAAAATATTCCTCTTGGTAAATATATTTAAAGGATAACTGTGATTGGCATGATGCATCAACAGATGGATGTGATTTTTCAAAAGCCATTCTTGCAAGTTGTGGGAAAGAGGTTGATGAATATCATACATCAACATTTTATAATGAATGTCATAGAAAATTGGAGTGTAGAGACAAGACCTTTATTTCTTTCTTCCTTTCATTTATACATTCAAAAATTATTTTCCTGTTGAGAATAAACATGTTGAAGAATCTATGCTCACATACTCAGTCCAGTCCAATAATTAAACAAACAAACAAAAAAACAAATAAAGTTAATTTTGCCACAGGTAAATAAAATTAGATATTTAATGCTATTTCCATTAAAGAAAGAGCACATTCAATTGCAGTTTTTATCACTGCAGCTCAGAATTAAGCTCAGTTTCATCCATATTTTCATTGTTAATAATGTCAATGCACAAAGAGAAGCACAAGGTCCAGGATTCTCCTTYCTACAGTTTAAGACAAAGCCCTGATCAGCTACTTAGATGTCTTTATCTGAGGGGCTCTTTGTTTTATAAATCAGATTCCCATTGGCAAAAGGGGCATCTTTAACTAGATCTGCTTGCTCAGAGCCCCATTCAACCTGACTTTAAATATTTCTAGGGATTTGGCATCTACAGCCTCTCTGGGCAAACTGTTCCAGTATTTTACAACCCTGATCATTAAA
>NW_026623336.1:2229562-2256997 GCF_030028575.1 Malurus melanocephalus
TTACACTGGAACACAGATTCTGTATAGAGCACCAGGCACCTTGAAAGTGGGCTTGAGACACATTTTTCTTGTGGAATTCAAGGATTCCTTCCTGTTTCAGAACTTCTTAGCCAGACAATGGGGATAGATCTATTATCATCTGTTGACAAGAAGCTTCAAGTATTTCTGGGGTTGTGAGAAGCAGYAGCACGACTCAACAATAATGCTCAGAAAAACACATATCACTGTACATTTGTTTTGATGATGAGCTGTTTATGAGATGATYCTAAAATTATTTATTTGGTGTCAAATAAAATATTTTTTAAAAAATCAAGACGCATTTTCCTTATTAAAGAAATGCTCAGTGGAGATTGTTCAGTTATCCTAATACTGAAGTTAATCCTAGGATACAATTCAGAAATCAAGATGCTTCAGCTTTTTTTTTATCTTCACTTGAGTCTTACTCATTTCATTTCTAAGCAGTTTCTTTCAACTTTAGAATTTTGTTTTAAAATTAATAACAACTGTGTAGCATAAAACATCGGGAGTCAAGTTTCTCACCTTGTGTCTCCTTTGTGAGCTATGGGATTGCAGCAGGAGCCAAATTTCTCACCTTGTGTCTCTTTTGTGAGCTATGGGATTGCATACAATTAGGAAACAGAATTGAAATACCTCAATTAACTCAGTATTGGTGTTCTATAGTCCATTTTTCATCAGCAGCTTTTATTTCTCATATTGGACTGTAGCCCAGATAYTCAAAGGTCTCTGAGTATGCAAAGTCCATTGATTTCACAGCAAATAGTTGCTTTCAATAATACTGAAATCCCTCTTGAAAAATATAGGCTTCATTCGTGCCAGAACCAAGTCTCTGCAGTAGAGCAAGAATCCCAAAGCTCAACAAACTTTGTAGCAGTTCTGCAGGGTTTTGTTGTTCAAGAGCAATAACCTTTAGCTTTATCACAGCTCCTTCACGAAGTGCTTTCCAGGTACTCACTCCTTGGTAAAAACTGGCTTATGTTCCTGATTACAGATTAAAAATGCAATTCAGCCACTCTGAAAGGGTACTGTATTGGTGCCAGCTCAGAGATTTTCAGTTATTTGAATCCACTTCCYTTTTCTGCTCCTTGTATGGAGTGAGGCAAAATTTGGTATCTACTTGGTCTCCAGACAGTCAAGATGCTCCAAGATTTTCATCCTGAATCCCTTCATAAAAATAACTTTAAGCTCTTCCCCATTCCTCACTTGAAATCTTGGCTTCTGGTCTGCATTGCCATTGAGGCATTATAGCTTCACCAAAACCATTGTGTCACATCGCAGTTTTGTATTTTATCAGCAGTGGAGCTGTGAAATAAARAAAAAAAAAAAATGTCCATCAGAACAAATTTTTGCATATTTATGGTTAATAAAGGAAGAAGTGACAAAACAGTGGTGATGGGATGGACAAGATGTCTTCCTGGTGCTGCAAGAACCTGCAGCCAGGAAGTCTGTATTTTCAAAAAAATTACATTGCTCAATAATTGAGAGGGATGAGAAGATCATAGTTCAGGTGAGTTTATTACTCTCTTATTACAGAATATGTAGCAGAAGGTGGTTTTCAATGACAGGAACATTCTGAAGTGAAGGTGTCTTACTCCTTAAGGAACTTGCACTAAAACCACACACTAAAAACTATTGATGGGAAAGCAGCATGTGAGATATGTCCAGACACCATTCTCCCTCATGGACTCTCTATTTTGGTGTTTATTAACTTATCTGTTTTATTAAAAACTCCTTATTGTTTTTGGCTATAAAAYAGAGTTCTCCTTAATCACCACCCAAGATTACCCCCGAAAATGTCCCTCACATGTGATGACAAACAGCAGTTTATCCAAAGGTGCAGATCACTGTAATGTACATCATGGCATCTGAGGGATTTGGAATTAAGGCACATACAAAACAAAACTTAAAAGCTACCAATAAGAACTCATGGTGAATGAAAATCACTTGGAAATCAGCAGAGTTTTGTGCTAAGTTCCTCCAGACTTTGATCAAATTCCTGAAAAAAAATCCCAAAAYCATGATGATGTGTTAATATTTGAAATTGTTMTGATATTCTCTGGCTGATCTCAAGGAACATATTAATTGTAATGTTATTGGATGTAAATAATAGAATCATGAAGCCATAGAATCACGTAGGTTGGAAAAGATCTTAAGATCATCAAGTCCAACMATTTACCCAGMACTGCAAAGKCATCCTGAACCGTGTCCCCAGGYWCCACATCTACACATCTTTAAAAAACCTCCAGGGATGTGACTCTGCCRTCCCTGGGCAGCCTGTTCCAGTGCTTGACAACTATTTTAGTAAATAAATTTTTCCTCATATCTAATCTAAACCYTCCCTGACACAAGCTGAGGCCATTTCCACTTGTCCTACCACTTGTTACTYRGAGGAAAAGACCCATTCCCACCTCACTACAACTTCCTTTCAAGTCGTTGTACAAAGCAATAGTTTCCCCTGAGACTCCTTTTCTGCAGGCTAAAAACTCCAGTTCCTTCAGCKGTTCCTCAAAAAGAATTTTTGGTGATCATCAATGTGTCCTTTATATTTTTTTTCCATGGAATATTACAGACTTGGATAGAATAAGACCTGGACTAACTTTTTGGCTTTGTTTTTGGCTTCCTGGACAAATCTTTTGATTATTCTGTGCCTTAACATTCCATTTCATGAAACAAGATAATCAGTGGTGATTATTTTGAGATAGGTTTATTAAAAGCACTATGAAAAATCTACTTGTACTGTTCAATTGTTGGCRAAATCTGCCCCCAAAAATTCCAACAGATGTCTTTAAACATCCTACATCCATAATTTATTTCATTGTGTATCTGAAGAAAAAACAAGCAGGCAGTTATGACTTATTAGAGAGGATGAAATTACTCAACTGAATAATGTGCTAAATTCTCCTTGATAAACACTGTTTGGTGAGACTTTCAKTTCTCTGGCTAACATAAACAATATTTTCCTGGCTCGTATATGCCTTCGGAAAAGCAGGGAGGGGGATGGATCAGAGTAGCTGGTGAAGTGGATATAATGCCAAATATCATGCTAATGTCTGTGTTAACAAATTCAGCCTTGAAACCATGTTTCAGAATATTGGCTAAAGAATGCCAAACAAATGAAAATTCAGCTAAAAAYTAAGCTCCATGCAGTCGTGGTCTTCCCCCCATCCCCTCAAATGAGAGAGACAAAAGGCAGAGATTATGTGTTGAGATAACAATTTATTGGAAACAGCAGTGAGACAAGAAAATGGGCGATAAYGGCAACAATCCTCATAAAAAATAGTATATTCAAAAAAAAAAAAAAGTTTTACAGGCAGAATGCTCACTGACATGATGTGACCATAGTCAGTGACACGAGACAAAGGAATAAAATGTCCCCCCCCAGACTCCTCTGAGTGCACATCCTTGCTCTTAAGCCCAGGACAAAAAAAAAAACAAAAAAACAGTGGTGGACAATCTGTCTGCATCTACACTCCTCCCCCGAGCCTGAGACAAAAAAAAAAACAAAAAAAACCCAATAATGGACAAACTCTCTGATAGGGGCCGTAAAACAATATTGGACAAACTCTCTGGTAGGGATCGGATTCTGATGATGACACTGGTTAAAAAAAAAAACGACTTACATTCTTGGTTCAGGAGCATACCYGAGTCCTCATTTAAACTGCTCCTTGCTTAAAATTTCCATAATGGAAAATATTGATGAGAGTTCCCATGTAACCAATGGTCAGTGCAATTTCAGATTGCTTTAGGTTCATTTAAAACATCAGCAGTGGATAAAGGACATCACAATCCTCTGTCAGCTTGTTCTCTGTTTCAGCATTACATGACTGAAGGACATAATATCACCATAAATAAGGTAGAACAAATCTCTGAACATAAGTTTTCCCTCTTTTAAATGCTCTGAATCATCTGAGATTCACATAGCTCCTAAGCAAATAAAGCCTGTGTTTATTCMGAACTTGGTCCAAGTTTACCATAGGGATTTTGAATATTAGATAAACTTCAGGTTTGTAACAAAAGGAAAGGTCAATATCTTTCACACTCCATGTAAAATCTATCTATGGATTAGCAATCATAATTTATAAAATAGGMGAACTAAGAATAATGCAAAATGCATAATCAGTGCCCAAATGACTGTAAAATCAAGTTTTCTCACTATTTTCAACCAGATACTGATTCTGCTGACAGTTAGTCCCTCATATATCCATGCATGGGCCTATATGTGTTTTCCTAATCAAGAACAAATACCTCAATATCAACAGGTGTTGCAAAGCTGGAAACCGTGATCCTCTGTTTCCAGTTTGTCCTAGTTATTTTTTTATATCTATTTTTGTAATATCTAAGGGGGAAAAAAAATCCGTGTTTAAAGCTTTCTAAGTCTGGAAAAATGCCATTGATAATTCAGTGTCTGTGGCTTAAGCTTATGTAGTGTTACAATGTGTAAATCTCCTGTCTTCATTTTATTGTGCTTTATCCATGTAAATCTTTTCATCATCCCCCTCTCACAGATAAGTAGTTKCTGCATCCAAAGCCAATATTTATATAAACATAAACAATTGCAGTGTGCTTRGGTCTGTCACATGTCCCTAAATAATTCCCCTTTCAGGACCATTTTCTGAATCATTCTGGCCAAGTACTGTGGACATCTTATCTATTAACTGCTACCTCGTTCCACTGTTTTAGGAAACTTTGCTTTATCTGTGCAGCTGAAAGAGAATTATTAATGGAGTATTATGCATGTTTTTGAGAGGGGCAAGCTGATTTCCTGATTCCAGGTTTATGTAGGYGACTACCAAGAAGAGTCCAGCAGAYGTGTGGAATCAAAGTGCTCTTACTTTACAAATCCCTTGCCTCCTGGACAGTTCAGGCCCAACAGAATAAAGAGTTGTCTTGGTAGTTTCACACCTCCCTCATCTCCCAGCTGCTTACTGAAAGTCCTTGTGTCTCATCAGGATCTGTCAGTCACTGGCTTTGCATGAGCCACTGCACACAGTTAAAGCTCCTCCTTGAGCAGTTGATCATTTATTGTGTGCTGGATGTCCATTAGTATTGCTACAAATTCTACCTGCTCTGCTTATCTAGCCAAAAAGATTATTTTATTGCTATTGTTTCCCTTTCTTTTGGTTTGCAAATCRTTTGAAGAAGAAACAGCTCATTTTTTATGTGGTCTGAAGAACGTGTGTCCTGCATCCCTGTCAGTGGCAAAAGGGATAGTGTTGTTTGTCATATGTGGGTTCAGATATAATTCTAAAGTCATACTAAAAATGTTTCTGTTCTTCTAAATTAATCCTAGAAGCATTATATTGTGTTGGCCATATTGTCTCCTAGTGTGCTCTTAGCAAACAGTGCCAGCCTTAATTACAGTCTTAATTGCAGGTGCCTATACGCAGGACAAACATTAGATCATCACAGCACCACAAAAATGTTTATTTCAGGTAAACTGAGAGCAAATGTTCCCTGTCTGGGATGAATCACTCTTTCTAGGTTATCTRTCTATGGAATATTGCCTGCACTTTTGCTATTTGAACACACAGGTTAAATCTATATGAATGTATTAAATAGATTCAAACCATACACTGGCACTGAAATCTGTCAGCACAGAACATCCTGTTTTCATGTTGTTAAAATTTTAGACTTCAAAACACAGCACCCACACACAGGCTGCCTGCTGGGAACAGCACATGGCCTCTACAACCTCCCAGAACTGTGCCCTGACAATGAAATTTGGTCTGGGTCAAACAGCACCAGGTGTCCAAAACTGGCACCAGAATGAAGGTGCCCCGATACTCTTTTAGTGATGGGATGTACAGGTAAAGGTAGAGAAGGATTTAGTGCATGAGAGAACAATTATCAACACTAGGCAGTAGATTTCCTGCTGTATTTTATAGCTTGTAAAACAGTTATCATTTATTGACAAACGTCAGCTTCACTATATAACTGTAAATTAAAGAAACCTCAGTGGAAGACAGCTTTGAAAAGCCGTSATAAGGAAGAATTTATTTAAAATTGTGACAATCACTCTAGTAAATCATATCCTCAACATGTTTTTACTCTTGTCATGTTGTTTGGCATGATGTCCAGTATTATATCACAACAATATTTTTTGTTTTGTATAGTACAGAGACAAATGTAGTTCTGGTTTCAAACATTTCATCAGTGCAAAGAATTTAAAAGAAACTTCAAGAAAGTCATTGCCAAATTCTCACCAACAATGCAGTTTTTAAATTCTTCAACTCATTCTCACACTGCCTGAATATTTTCCCTCCTGAAGGCAAGTAAATTTCAGGTCCTCTATTTACAACGAAAGAGGTCTATGCTCTCAAGGAAACAGAAAGAAATTTATCTGAATTAAAACAACAGGTTTGATGGCTACACTTCTGGTAGCACTTTAATCCAATTAATTCACTACAAGAATAGTGTTTTATGTATTACACACAAGTGTTGGTAAAATCAGTGCATCAAACAGAGCCAGGGAATGTTTCTAGATAAGGAAATACAATTATGCATGGTATTAAAATGCATCCTGTGATGCTGTTGAGCTGTGACAGCTTGCAGTCTCCCCAAAAATGCTGGGAATGGTTTATTTTTTATGACAGGCCAGGAATCATTTCCTGAAAACAATTTGCATGTGGACATGTGGTTTTGGAGACTAAGATAATTTATAGCATTAGACAAAAGCATTGCCTGCCAGCTGGCTGGTTGAAGCAGAGAGCAGCCCTGGCAGATGTAGCAAAGGGGTGGACAAGGAGAGCTTTACACCCACTTGTGGTCCTGTGACCCAATGCCAACATCACTCTGTGCTGTAATTAGTGGGGTGGGAAAGTGGGGAAGAGCCACCTCTTTTCTCATTTCCCTGTTTGCTGGCAAACCCGGGTTTGAATTTGATAAAGCACTGCTGGTACCTCACCTGCACATTTGGCCACATCTTCTGGCAGTGTCTTCTACTACAATATTTCCTGCTCTTTGTGCTGAGGAAATTATTTGGAATTTTCTTCCTCTTCAATCTCYTTTATTTCCTTTGAGATGCAAGTCAATGTAGGGGCAGTAAATAAGGACAAAAAGCTGGGGCATCGAGAGGAAACATTCTGTGAAATTAAGTTCAAATAAGGTAAATGCAATGAAGCACGACATGTTTATGTCAGTGCAGCAATGTTAACAACTCACTGCTTTTCTGCCCAGGAAAGATACTCCTCCTTATCCCATGTCTAGTGTTCTGTGTCTCTGTCATGTCTTGAAATATCACTCTTCTTTCTAAGTGTAAACCATTTTTTATGGTCCTTCTGGAGTACAGAGCAGTACTTCAACMCAACCAAGAGAGAAGAAACCTTGCCAGCACCAATTAATCACCCCAGCAGAAATTGTTTTCAGATTGTGACACTGCCTTTGTTAATAGCATTTAGGAATATCTGTCTGGAATTACTGTCACCAYGCTAATTTTTGACAAATTACCCCAGGATCTTGGTCAGCCTACTCTCACAGCTGGATCTCATTGAAAAGGCAGTGACTCGCTCACGTCTGATTTAACGATGTCAGGTCCACCCACTGACACATGGAGGGGGCTCTGGAGGTGACAGTAAAAGGAATAAAGCTGAGAGAGGAAGCTCCTCAGTACCAGCAACTACATTGATGCAGAAGGCAAAAGGGATTCTTAATATGTTGCAATTCTGACGAATAATCCAGTTGACATGTGTGCTTCATCAATTTTGTGACATTGCTTTGTATTCAGTGTAGGCTGATGAATATAAATATTACAGGGGTGAATGCTATCTTCATTACAGTAAATATTCTAATCTCATTTCAGAACTTTTCTCTTAGTATTTTCATTCAAATGCCCAGGCCAAAATGTAACTACAAACTATAAAATAAATGTCCTGTTAATGTGTATGATCTTGGGTCAGATGAAATGTACTACAATTTTCCTATTAACCTTTAAATCACAGGATCTAATTCCATGGAATTATTTGATGGTGTTCACAGAAGGAGATTATTGAAAATTTTATATAAGTAATATTAAACTGATGAAGAGATAGGTGGAAAAAAAACAGCCAAATGCTCCAACATGTACAATGTTTAAGGGAAAAGAGAAAATAGCCAACATGGGTGAGAGGAACATACTGTTAAGTTAAAAGGTAAAAAGAAATTCTCAAGCTTTTATTAAAAACATCTAACCCTGATCACCTATCTCTCAGTTCAATTAGTTTAGGAAATTATATCACAGAATCTCTGAAACTGAAAATTCAGTTTCCAGYTGAAAATTGTTTTACTGTCTTCCTTCTCAATCCTAATGCATAGATATTCCAGGATTTTACAATTTAATAAATTAGGTTCCAATATTTTACAATATTTTAAAAGTGTGAGGTACTGTATTACTGAGGATTGGGAATTAAAATTGCCTTTTCAATTTTCCTCAGTGTAATTTAATGTGAATATGTTAAATTGAATGGCACAAGTGGTGCAGCCCTTCATTTCATCAGGGATAGACATATCATCAAGCTCTGCCCGACACCAGTGGTCCAATCACAGAATCATTGGAAACCATGGTTCCTCTTGATCAGTTGTCCTCAAGATGCAACAAATAAATCTCATGAAGTAAAAGAAAGGAGGACAGGTTTTGTTGGTGCAAGGAGAAACTACAAAAAGACAAAAAAAAAAGGAGGACACAGGTTTTTATCCTGCTACTCTTTGTTGAGTGTTTCACAGATATGTTGGTGGTATTAAATCTTGAAAGGGAGTTCTATGGAAAAAAAAAAACCTGTGGGACACAGATATTTATAAAGGGGTTTTGAACTGTGGGTTTATTTTTTTTTTAAACATCAAGTATATTTTTTCAATCAAATTCTGTAAATTATGTCACTGTATTGTGATGCACACAGTCTGAGTACTCTGCTGCTCCCTGTGCTGTCAGCCAAACCAACATTAATTCAGACATCCTTCAAAGAGCAGAGCACTGATGGTGAGCAGTTATCCTGCATCCACACATCAGTAGTACTGCTGATTCAAAGGCAGCCAAGTTAATGGGTAATGTGGGACTTGTTTTGGGGATCTATTTCAACCTTCTAATGGCTCAGGAGTTCCTTTATTTTTCTCTCATTTATACTAAACTAATTAGGAAGAAGTTCCCTGACTTGTCCTTGGTTACACTGGTGAATGGCTCAATTAAGCAGAGTAAAGCCTCCCTTTTTGTGTATTTTCATACACAGAGACTTGGTGCCTCACATACTGTGCAAATGTCATGCATATAAACATAAAAATGTATGCACAGACACACTTGGGTGTACATTTATCAAATATATCTCAGAGTTCGGTACCAAGAATTTTTGTCTAGAGGAGTCTGCACATGTGAAAATACTGTGTGCCCACACAGACTCTGTAATAAAAATACAATTAAAATTTTATGAATATTTTCATCTTAGGTATACTGAAGTGATAAAGCACAAAATYTGATCTGAGTCATAAACCCAGGAAAATAGCCTTTCTACTGCTGTGGGAAGCTCCCATTTGAAATCCGAAACACCAAGATGCCTATTAAGAATAGAATGTATGTCATTGCAAGGAAGTAAATTGCCCTCTGTGCTTCAGTACCATTCTGTAACGGAGGAGCAGGTTATACCCTCTCTGTCAACCACCTTGTTAAGAAAGGAACTGTCTGTGTTTGTGGAACAAATATCTCCTTTCATCTGTCTTTGTTTCTGATCATGAAAGTGTCATTAGCACTTGAATCCAGGTAGGCAGAATCATCCCATCTATTTTTCCTTACTCGAGCTTTTGTGAAACCACCAAACAATCAAAAAATACCTTTAAAAACAAAGTAAGTGTAAATAGCACTTGCACAACAAGKCAGTGCTTTAAGGCTCCTCATTGTTCTGTCCTCCTGTTTTTTCAGAAAATATATTTTCTCACCCTTTCCATCAGTTGTGAGCAACAAAATGAGGACAAAGAAGGAGTTGCTCAAAAGACACATGTTGTTTGTCATAGTTATGACAAGCAAGGAAGGTTAAAACTTAGATGTCACTGACTGTCTGGGTGAGATGGCTCACATGCACCAGGCACAGAGAACAGAATTAATTCCTCCTCTCTGGATTCCCCCTCCAGCTGCAGTCACCTCTGTCTTCCCACTGACATGTTCATTCCAGCTGAGGGACATCCAGGCTGCTGTCAAACCCAGAGTCAGCTGTTTTCAAATAGATTTCCCTTGTTTTGAGGACAGAGCTGAGGACATCCCCCTCCTCCCCAACTCCTGGAGCCAATTTTGGAGACCAGGAATGTGGTCCTGAGTAGCCAGCCTGAACTGTTTGGGAAGTACCCAAAGCACAGGTCTTTGATGAATCATGTATCATACTGTATTAATAGCTCCATTCAAAACATTTAAGGCTATTTATCTTCTGTGCTGTCCCYTCACCAGCATTCAGAATGTGTCAGCCATCAAGATGTAGCAAAGAAGGCAAGCCAGCTTGCTTTTTATTGCAATGAATTAGGCATGCTTTCATGGTTTATTACTGTGTCTCATTTTAGAACTGATAACAYCTTGCAGAGGAATGGCAGCTTCTCCTAATGAGCCAAATGCATGGCTAGTCACTGCTGGAAARTACCTGAAAGCACCATATAGGAATTTGTGAACAACCTGTTGATGTCCCCTTTGATCAGGGAGCAGAGTTCGGAGAATATTGTCCAGATGGCAAAAAGAATAAAACAGGATATTCATGCCTGTTTGAAAGGCATGGAAAGCACCACTTCCAAACAAAAGACTTTAGCTGACTTGGTCAAGATGACATTGAGAGAGTTTATTTGTTGTTTCCTTTTACAGGTGATACACGTGAAGTGGAAAGCAGCAGTAATGAAGAAACTTGAGCAAATTGCTTTCTTTTTCAGCTCATGTGCTGATGTCAGCCCCAGACAACGAAACAAGTGGATTCTGATGAAGAAAGCAAAAGTGTTGATCCTAATTAGAACAAAGACATTTTTCATCCTGCATCCCTTGTTTAAAGGTTGGCTCTTGGCAGGCGTGCGATTGCTCGGTGCTCTAACGGTGCTGTTGACTGTGATGTCCATCACACGGGGGATGTGCAGCAAGTTCTGAACCAGAAATCATGCCTGGAACTGAGATCCCTGCCAGAAGCAGAATGGCCATTGTCTTCAAATGATGACAGAATAATTGCCTCCAGTGCACGGCTAGAATCTGCTGGCAGACCTTTCAGGGATTCTGCAGATATTGCTTTATCTGCCTGATTATTGCTGAACTTAAGGGGACCTTAACAGGTCACCCAGAAATCTTCAGCATGACACTACACCCAGAAAGCAAGCACTTTTGGAGCTTGAATCAAAGACTAAAAATTAACACCAGGATCCAGCCCTTTCAATTTTTATTTGTTGTTGGTGTGTCTAACATTAGCAGCCTCTGACCTTATGTCATTGGCTTTAAAGTGGTACAAGAGACAAATGCAAAATAAATTCAATATGAGAGAATATTCATAAAAAATAYAGTTGAACAACTGCCCAGTGTTACTGGGATTACTCCAAATGTAAATGTTTTTTCTCAAATTTTGTTTAAGGTCAGAGATATTCTAGAGGTTAGTTAAGATTAAATATTTTTTGTCATTTTGGCTACACTGAAGCACATTGTGGTGACAGATTTTTAGTCTGGAGTGGTTTCACAAGTGAAACTGGTGAGGCAGTCCTGTGGTGCAGATGAGTGCTATAAAAAGCTGCTCTTGCAAGTGTAAATGTAGTACTGGATCTTGTCTCCACAGTTTGGCATCAAATGGAAGATAATGCATTCTGATACCCAGGGTTAATATCTTTACATTTTTAGGACAGTTTATAAAGTGCAGAAGAAGGCCAGATACAGAATCAAAAGATAAGTTATAAAATCCTTGGGGCTGGAAGGGACCTTTAAAGGTCGTCTAGTCCAAMCCCCAGACAAATGAAAAGACAGGTTTRKTYTMTTTTTCACATCAGAGTCTGGTACTCAAAGCAGAGCATGGTTTTGATCTGGACAGGGAAGAGRGCAGTTTTACTGATTGCTGTTTGTGGGGCTGATCCCTCTCCACCACTCTGGTGTCTCATGTGCCTCTGCTCCTAACCACAGCCAGAAATTAGTGATTTCCCTTTCTGTGAGTTTCACGGAATCATCATTTTTCTGATGTTCCTGGAATGTAACAATATAAAAAGGAAATACAGGTTCCAACCTCTGAGGACAGTTTGGAATTCAACCTACTGAAAAGTTATGTCCTCACTCTGATACAGTMGGAAATTACTTTGTGCTCTTGGGGAGAGGCAAAGGAGTTCATTGGGAATTTACTGAAGCATTCCTTGGTGTTGGACTGATGCTGTGTCATGGCAAARCCATGAGAAATTTGATACTTCATTTGTACAGAAACGAGACCAGCCCAATGGGCAGCTGTAGACATGAGCTGACAGATCTCTCAGTGTCCCCATATTCATTTGCATTCCTAAGCAGGCTGTGAACAAGACCATCTTCATTTTTGGGAGGTCATGGACTCTAAAGGTTAAACTAATAGGATGAGATAACTGGTATTTTTGAGACAATGCTTAAATTCAATGGCAATGACTTCAGGGAGGAGAAAATATTTAAAGAGRTGAAATTGTCCATTGAGGAAAGACATTAGGTGAATGCATGCAAATAAATCACAGAGAAGTTGCAAACCAAAATTTCCCTCTATCTTTCCCTTTCTCTATGTATATGCGTAAAGCAACTTGAGTAAATGTGATCTCAGGGTGCTACATCGTTACCTGATGTAAATTGTCTCAGCTTCATTGATTTTGGTAAGACTATATGCATGTATAATAAAGGGGGACATTAGCTGCTGTTTTATTTTTGTATTAATCTGTCATCAGCCCATCCTACACTCCTGTTGCACTGAAAGACATTTCTGGGTAATACAAATTTCAATCTATTAGTAGAGAAGTGTTTTCAAAAATTCAGTCAACACCAAGTGAAAAAAAAAAAAAAAAAAAAAAAAAAAAAAAAAAAAAAAAAAAAAAAAAAAAAACAAAAAAAAAAAAAAAAAAGGTGTGAGAAATAATGTCAAATATTTTACCAACCAGAACTTTACACAGTGAGGAAAATGACCATAAAAATACAATATTGTGAAATTATCACACAGCTTCAGTTCCAACTTTRTTCTCAACTATCCAGTGTAGAAAGAAATGAATGTGTTTTATGGTCACCATACAGAGTGACATTAGTATTCTTCTTTTATTGCTCCTCTTTTAAAAGTCTTTGAGTTTGAGTACTAAAGCTCATAGGCAGCCATGTTTGTCTCCAAGGTATTTTTGTATGTGATTAGTCAAGAAAAGACAGAAACATTATTGACCCCATTTGCTGTAAAAATAAAATAAAATTAAATTAAATTAAATTAAATTAAATTAAAACACAAAACTCATAGAATAAATGAAGTGCACTCATTTGTGCACTCTTGATAAATATTCTTGCAAATATGTAGTTCAAGGTTGCTAGTCTCAGCTGCATGGGGCATGGCTCCAGCTCAGTCAGGATTCACAAGGAGCTGTACAGTAYCTCTGAAATGGAACATGCTGTTACTGAGATTTTTGTGGCACATTTTTACCCAAAGAAATTTTTTGAGCAGGATCCCTCATTATCTTTTCTGCATTTGGATGCGCAAGGAGAAGGAAGATGAGGCAATGCTCAGCTGTACTCATATCCTTTCCTGAGTTCATTCTCTCCATTTCTCATAATTGTTTTCCARGTGGACATAGAACCAGTGCTGAAGCCCAGAGGA
The DNA here is from genome assembly GCF_030028575.1 of Malurus melanocephalus. Classification (NCBI taxonomy): domain Eukaryota; kingdom Metazoa; phylum Chordata; class Aves; order Passeriformes; family Maluridae; genus Malurus; species Malurus melanocephalus. The sequence continues at coordinate 2,243,338 of NW_026623336.1, forward strand.
CTTCATTCCAAATCTGACCAGGAAAATAAATTTCTGACCTCAGCAAATATCAATATTGAAAGAGAAATTAAAATAGTTGGAGGTTTCCTTTTTTTCCTCCCTGCCTCTCCACCACCACCCCTGAACTAAAAAGACTTTAAGAAATTCTTTTTTGGAGAAGGCAAATGGAGACTTTTGTATCCTGTCAACTTCCTGCCAACTGAGCACTCCGGTCAATTTCACCTCCCGACCTCTTGTCACTTTCATTTTCTGCCAGAAGGCAGCGAGTGACTCCGACGAGAATCTTCCAGGCAGGGAGCCAGAGGCAGATGCTGCTCACCTGCTTCCTCTGCCTCTCCAGTTCTCAGCATCCYCATCTGCACCAAGCCTACTTCCAGTCCCCTAATTCTTCACATGAAGGGTTTTTGACAATCTTGTTTTCTTTTTCCCTATTTTTTTTTTCCACAGGTAGATAATAGCAACTAAAACTGTAATCACAGTTTTTCACAGAAAATCCTAAGGATTTTTTTTTTCCAATGGAGAGTTTGTATTATTTTTTTTTTCTGAATGGATTGTTCTCTGTTTGAAAATCATTCTGCCATAAAATTGGCTATCAGTTCTTATCCTTTTTTCCCTCCCCTAGTGCCTAAAAAGGAGCTTAGCTGACTCCAAAATATTCAGGAATGATGCTTCCTAATGTACTCAGCATGGCTGCTTGTGTTGGAAATGAGATGAAAGCACTTGAATAATTTTCCTTTTCAAATGGCAGGCTAATTAACATATAGATCAGCTGGCTAACACTTCCATGAAATATGTACAGTCCTTGTTATTAAAATACAAGCACTCTTTGAACTTCAGCAGTCACTTGAAAATTTTAATCTTCCAATTCTGCCTTTGTTTGTAATAGTTTAGATAAGAAATTGGACAGCCAGGATGCTAAATCTAAGGAATCCTTTGGACACTCTTAATGTTGTGGTTGTGCTTCTATTTGTTTAACAGCATATATTATGCATAAGAATCCCAGTTCAAGGATTTATCTAAATTGAATGTGTTCTAGCRGATGACAGCAAGAGGATTTCTTTCAAAATTAGTGTGTGTCTTTTTAGGCAGAGTGAATTATCCCCAGGTCCCATGAAATCAACTACAATAGCTTTCACTGTCTCTTGGCAGCAATGGTGCCTTCTGCTGAGAAGAGTCAATCAACAGGAATATGCTTTTGTTGCTGGACCTGCATGAGATGGGATCGTGGTGCATGAAAAATGGGAAAAACCTGAGKGTAGGGCTGCTAGTCCCAGACCTGTATATCCTGGATATAAAAGGCAGGATGAGTGGAATGCTTGCTTCCTGGTGGGTGAGAAGGAATCCACACAAGCAAATGGTTGTTTAAGTCAAAAAAAAGTGCTACACAACAGGTAAAGAAAAGCAGACTCTTGATTTTAACGCATTAAGGAGCATTTCTGTTTAACAAAAAAATCCCTGTTATAAAATTACCTTCCTTGTTCAGTATTTATGATTGTTCGATTTACTTTGAAATAAATGCTCACAAAAGGTAAAATGATTATAAATAGAAAGWTTGCTTAGTTTAAGCTCATTTTCTCTGCATTTTGTAACATAGCCTGTGGATAAAAAGATGGGTGTTTTGATGGGTTGCTTCCTTTGGTTTGGTTTGTGGTTTGGGTTGGGTTGCCTCTTTTTGTACCTCATTTCAGCAATTTCAATAAGCAAATTATGATGTATTTGTGGAAAGAAAAACAAGCAAAAAACCAAAAACCAAAAAAAAAAAATTCCCTCTCTTTTTCATATGTAAGAAAACAGTTGACCAAAGTCAAGTATCTATCTGGTGCTCACCAGATAGATAAGGAATTTGATGATGTTCTTCATTTGAAGTGTCTGGGATTTAGGCATCTGATAATACTGCTATATTGTGCATTTTGAATATTTTTTCCTTTAAGAATACACCTGGCCTTGGGTTTTTTTTGGTTTTTTTTTAGCTGAATCTTTATCTCTAGGACCGGTTTTATTCATAATTTTCCACAGTGAATCACAAGGGAAAGTAATGAAAAAAATGACAGGTGAAAAGCTAGGGGGACCATTCATTTTACATGTCAGACTGGGACCTTAGTTTCAAACTTTCAAAACTCGTAGCAAGGGTTAAAATTCAGTCCAGTTTTTTTAAGATTTCACTTTTCCAGATAAACACTATAGGACCACTAAAAATATCCTTGCTGAATTTAATCACTTTTCAGTGTCAAAACTTATTTAGGTTTTGACACTGAAAAGAGACTAAATTAAACAGTAATTTATCTCTCACTTCTGCAAGTCTTCTAGGAGGTGTTCCAAAAGAATAATCAATATACAACAGATAGACACTAAATATACCCTGAGTGTCTGGCTGCTTTTTATCCCTCAGGCTCACTCACCCTCAGTGCTGCCTGTGCATTGCTGGCAGCACAAGAACCAGCTGAGAGGTTGAGTGCACATTTACTGCTTTTCACTTCACCCTCTGCAAATGCAGAAATCTCGCTGCAGTCAAGATGGTTAAGACATTCTCCATTTAAAAGGGTCCAAGATGAGGGAAAATTGTAGGTGGCTCTTTTCTCTCAGTAAAATGACAGACAATGCTTTTTTATAGTTGTATTTCAGTAACTACAATTAATAAATTGAGTCAGAAAGTTTGGGAATGATAGATCCTTTCATTCCTGAATATGTCTTCACACATAACAGTCCTGGCCACAGGATCTTCTCTGATCTGTCTATATTAGAGGACAGWCTGCTTCTCTTAAAATTGGGCTGCATATTTCCAGCTGATAAAAGAATCAAATCTAGAAGACTCAGAGACCAAATGCCCATGTACCTTCCTCCACTGACAGGTAAAAAAAAAAAGMAAAAAAAMCCCATGACAAACATTTGTGCTTCTCAAATCCAGACCTTGTATTTCCATTTCCTAGGTGCTGCCTTTAATTTAAGGAGAGTTAGACTCCAGCGAAGGACAGATATGAGAATTAAAGTTAAGCTCCTGTTTTAAACCTCCTTCGGATGGTTGTGRATATCACTGTTAAAAATGCCATCTGGAGATCAAAGACACCTCACAAATCAGACAGGACAGCATAGTACCAGCTTGACATACCCTGATACTTGCAGTGGAGGAAAGCATTGCTCTATTTAAACACTAAACAAGGTTGATCTTCTTTTTTAACTATTGGTAGAGAAATGCATTAATACAAATTACGTCAGATGAATTGTGGCATTGGTTAAAGGTTATCGTGAACTGGATGTGAATTATTTTAGGCTGGAAACTAGAGGCGTATTCCAACAACATGAAAAGAGGAGATTTGGAATTATGGGAAAGGAAGGCTCCAATTAATTTTATGTGGAGCTTGAAGAATTTATGAGCATGAATAGATTATGTGGTTCCTTGAGTGGGAAGAAGTCTGTTCAGGAAGCTATGAAATAGGTCCTTGATGCAGGCTCCTCTGTCATCAGCTGAATCACCTATATTCACCAGGTTCTGACTTAATCTTTGGTTGAGTATCTATTATTGTGATGAAGGATTAGTTTGGATCAACACTTCTGTGATTTTGCTTTTAATTTGTCAAAGCCATGGTAGGCCTTGTCATGCAAATAAAGTATAAATGAAGTATAAATGAAGTTGTAAGTGAAGTATGAATACATGACTTGCATTAATTACTCTGCATTATTATTATTTTATTAGCAACATTCTTTGAAGCTGTGCATWCCAAAACACTATCCCAGCACTTTTTGGTGACTTATTTGTGCAGAATTTAGGCACTAACCTAAAGCACTAGCTTAAAGAATATCAGCTGTGCACCACAGTGAGAATGACAGCAAACACACTGATTAAACAGCATCTTCCACCTCAGCTTTAGAGCTCTATTTTTAACAAATCTTTATAGCCAGTGGGAAGACAAAGATTAGCTTGATCAAATATTCAGTGGTGCTGTCCTTCCCACCCTCAGACAAGGGTTATGACTAAATCCCTGGGTGTTTGGGTGATAGCTCACAGAATCTGTTTAGCAAGTTGCAGTGGATTGAGCTCTGGCTCCAGTCTGACACCCTTGGTGCCTTGGTCTTACAAGATCTTGTGGCTGGAGATGCTTTCTCTAAGTAGTTCAAGAGAATTAAACCAGAAGGTGAGAGCACCATAATTTAAATGAAGAACAATTTGTGTGTCTGGCCTTCAGAACACCACATTTCTGAATTCTCCCATCAGTGCTGCTTGGGGCTGACAACTTAGGAATTAAAAAGTGCTTCACCTGTAAGGTTTAACAGAGGAACCTCAAATGAAATGTGTCACTCTTCTTTGCAATGGGGAGAGAGAGGGAAAGAGATCTGTTTTAGCCGAAGGCTTCCCTGTGGTACCAAGTTATCTACCTGACCTGAGTGTCAATAATCACTCTGAAAGGAGACAGTCTTAAATAATTGTTAGATTTCAAAATAGTGTAAGCTTTAGATGGTCCTAAAGAGAAGAGACTACATGCTGCATTTATAGCTGATGCTGTTCATAAGACTTTTTTTCTTGTAATTATTTTCTGTGTCATCTGCATTTTTTCTCTCACATTCATATTTAATAAATGCCAATCAGTGAGACAAATTTTCATAATGCTTTTCCTTTAAGTGAAAGAAATGCCATATAAAGACCAACCAGATTTCCTGTCCCCCACTATTTTTTTCAATAACATTCCTTCTAAATCATCTCCAATATTTCATAATCTGTATCAGATAAAAAATGTTTAATACTCCAATTTTTATCTAAAGACACCTGGATGTCCAAACAGTATCCTGCACTGTTATCACAGTAATGGTAGGTTTACCTACACCAGCTGATCTTAATATTTGTATTATCCTCTGTTGAGGCCCACTATCCTGTTATTAGGGAGAGTTAATTGGAGCATAAAAACCCTTCTCACCTTTCCTAAAAACAAATTAATCCAGAGTTTGTTGTGATTGCTTTGTGAACCCTGCTGCAGTGTGCGAAGGCAGAGAAAAGCACATTTCATTTAACCAATGAAGACACCTTTAAAAAAGCAGAAGTGAAAGAGGTTGCTTAAATAATTTTCCTTGTTAGCCACCTTCAAATTAAATTTCTTGCACTGATGTGCCAAAACCCATGGTATCTCCTGCTGGAAGTCTTCTGTGTACTGTGTACAACTAAATTTGGTGTAGTGCCAAGATTTTAAACCCCTATAACTCCTCTACCACTAGATGATCAAATCAACATTTTTTTTCACTCACTTTTCTTCTCCTTCTGACCAAGTCTTTATATGGGGGAATAATCAGAATTTTCCTCCACCCAAAATCTAAACTAATGAATAGGAGAACACTAATGTGTATCTTGCTGATATCCATTAAGCATTTTGCAGCGCAGATTTTTTGGGTTTTTTCTCTTAAGGCATTTCACCTCCTGGAGATGGTAAATTATGACTTCAATCACTGTCCCAATTACATGTGCCCATGATATTTTATGGTGTAYCCTGTGCAGTCAGACTTTCATTATATGCAGTGCTTTCTATTTCAACAGTAACATTCCAATTCTTGGCTGTTAGGTGCTTGGAAATACCCAGAGAAAGTGGAAGGTAATAAAGTATTTTGTAGCCTTTTATTTTTTATTTTGTTTCCAAGCTATTTTGAGGTGATTGGAACCTTTAATTCTCCTACTAAAATCTGTCCACTCTTCATATTACATACTGGAATGAGAAGACATCCTGCTCACCCTGGATGCCCTCAGTGATCCACAATAGGTCCAAAAACCGATGTGCATACATAAATATGTAAATGTTCCAAATATGCATGTACACATTGACACAAATATTATGTGCACATAGATTTTTTTAATTATCTACCCACAAATGATTCTTCTTTCTCTTCTGAACTTAATAGCATTTCTGGTCTGAATCTCCATCCATGCCTAGATATTTTTTCTTCTCTTTGAATTATCTTATTCCTTATTTTTCTGTGCACCACTCATGATTTTCCTCTGTAGATATTTGGCATTCTTCTTGATCTCTCTATCCTTTCTTTCCCTCTGGCTATTTACTGTCTGCTCCTTTAAACAGCTTCTTTTTCGAGTGTATCATAAACACATTTGTTCTTGACTTAAAGTCATTGTCTCCTTAAACAATGAAGTGAAATAAGTTYTTCCAAACTTCATAATACTTACTTGTATCTCTGCTTAGTTATGATTCCTTCAAGTTAGTGAACAAGCCTTGAATTTGACCTAAATATATTTATACTAGTTTTGTCCTAACATAAGCAGTCTTTGGCTGGTACAAAGTAAAATAAAGGAGTAAAATAAATGAGCTGGTTCTGATTCAGTTGTGAATATTTCTTGGAATAGGGTAGGAATTAGCTCCCTATAGAGAAGATGGTTCAGAACCAGTAAAAAAAAGCTAATTCTTCCATCAGGTAGTTTTGTGATGCTTTCTTCTCTTCTTGTCAGAGATACCTGAATCCACAATTCTTAGGGGTGAAAATATTTCAAATCATTATAAGTGAGGAAATAACCCTTCCTAATTTTCYGCAGTTCCTATATTTATGAGTATCATCTCAATTTTCTTTTGCTTCAAAGACAGTGGTTTTGCACATATCATTTTAAAATTCATTATAGGTTTACATTTCAGAAACACCAAAATGTCAAAGAGACATAAAGAGATATGAAACGGTTAAACTTGGGCTACTCGTACAAGAATCCTCTAATATTTGGCTTTATATTACTTCAAAGGAAGCCTTATACTAATTCAATCATACAATTTTATTATTCATTATCTCACTCTCAAAGCTTCATATACTTATGCTTAATTAATTTCTCATCTGTTAATTACGTTGAGTACAGATGACACTTAGTCTCTTTTATCTATAGTTTTCATCATCTCTTTCACCTCACCTGGATTCCTCCTCTGTACTCACAGATTTATTTKAAAAAGCATAACTGAAATCATCAGTATTGCTAAGCTGACCTACTTCTCACTGTGTGATATTACTCAGAGGATGTCCATAAAAATCCACCCCAACCACTATACTGCATTTTTCAATCTATTTTCCTATGCTTGAATTGAGATTGATGGATTTGTTTCTCAGTTTGATACCACTCTGACAAAGGAATGATTATCAAAACACACAGAATCACAGAATCACAGAAAGGGTAAGGCTAGTAGGGACACCAGTGGGTCATCTGGCCCAACCTCCCTGCTCAGGCAGGGCCATCCCAGAGCACGAGGCACAGGAATGTCTCCAGACAGCTCTGGAATATCTCCAGTGAGGGAGACTCTACACCCTCTCTAGGCAAACTGTTCCAATGCTGGGTCCTCTGCACAGTAAAGTTCTTCCTCGTGTTCAGGGGAAAATAAAAAGCTCCTTACAATCACTTGATAAAACACATTTTTATCATTCTCCTTATTTTCAGACATGGATTTTTACACTTCATTAACATTGAAGCTCCTAGTAGGACCCAAGGAAGTGGCTGAATCACCATCCCTGGAGGCATTTAAAATACTGAGGATGCAGTGCTTAAGGACAAGGTAGTGCTGGGTTAGTGGCTCAACAATGATCTTAGAAGGCTTTTCCAACCTAAATTATTCTATTATTCCATGACCCAGACTGATCAAATAATGCTCACAATGAAAATTAGGGAATTAATTGGAGCATCTGTGGATGCTCAAAAAGTTCTTTTCAGAAAAGGCATTTCTGCCTTTACCTTTAGTTTGGACGTCATTGTGATATGGCTGATACCACAACAACAGGGTGCTGAGCAAGATAAAGGATATTCTTGAGCAATTTGTGCACTGTTGAAATCCAGGCTGCCATCTCCTCATGTTTTTTCAGTATCTCCCTGAGTGGGAGACAGGGCTAGTCAGGTTCCTTAATGTCATCATCATAGGTACACCTGATCAGTCAATCCACCAGCAGCAGCAGAACAATGACCACTCAAAATCTTTTTCCCAGACCCAAGGGAGCAGAGGTCAGCAGCTCCCTCAGATTTGCAACATAATCAAGAAAGTAACACAARAAGGAACTGACAGCAGGTGGAAAAACCACATTTTCCTGACAGCGAGATTGTGCTGCGGACAGAGCTGCAAAACAGATGGGAGCTTCTCTGACCTTGCCTGCTCCAAATTTATCACTGGACATGTTTAATTAAAAACACATCAGATTAAGTCATTTTGTTATATGGGAAAATGTTGGAGTCCCTCAGGTGCAATCCCTGTTGGAAGAAACACAACAAGGACAAGATTTTTCATTGCGACAACAGAAATCAGCTGCAAAAATAGTTTAAAGCCCAACCTACCAGGGAATTGGACAGGAGTGAGATAAGCAAGAGCATTGGCTGWGCTCTTTTATTGCTTTGGTCCGTGAGAAGACAGAGTAACTTACAATAGGTGTGAAACACYCAGTTGAGACAAATTATGTTCATGTCACTCCTTTATTTCCCTGTTTCCCTGGTARCTTATGTTTCTCTTGTATCAACCACCTTTCCCACTCAATCTTCTCTCTCTGGGACTGGCTGAAATTCAAATAAATTAACACCAACACATGAGGAAGTTTTTGTAAACTGGGAGATAAAAAGAATAAGATATTAAGAAGCAAATCCCCGTTATAAYAAATGCTCCACAATGTGTTTATCAAGAATACCAATTTCTCTCAAGAGATTTAAATGAATTTTAATTCAAACTCTGCAAATGAAGACTTATTCATTTAATCTGAGACTGGATAATTTATTGCCAGTTGTTATTAATGGGTGTGAACAGTAGAATTTACCGTGTGTACATTTCCTTTTAAATTCTTCAATCACAAGAAAAAAAATCAAAACAAAAAAAAAATTACAAAAAAACCCCAAAACTACAAAACAAAACAACCCAAAAAGGAAACAAAGAAAAAAAAAAAGCCAAAACCACACCAACACCCCACAAAGTCATAAATACTATGATTTACAAATGTCTTGCAAAAGTCCATGGTAGAACTGTAACCAATGGAAAGAGGATCCTCTATTGCAATTTCCTAACTGACTATCCTGAGCATCAGGAGATCAGAAATAATCTCATTTTTTTAGCAAATGCAGTCCCTATGCGAATTGCAGCTCCTTCCTCAAATGAAATGTTAATGTCAATTATGCAGGGATGATGAGTCCACATAAAGTTCAAATGATACCTTCAACAAACCTTATATCTACATTGATAAATATACCTTGGGTTTTGTGTTTTTGGGGGTTTTTTTTTGGTATATGAAATGGTCATAAATTATCAAAGAAGCTCGCAGAATACATCAGCATGAGACTCCAGAGATGGTTAATATTAAACATAATGGCATGAAGATGGCATTAAGGATCTGATGTGAACTGACAAAAGCAAATTAATTTCAAGTTAAACTTGCTACCTTGTCCTTAATTCCCTTTGGGGTGTCTACCAGCAGTGTCAGAATTGATGTTAAGTGGCATGAATGTTCAGGATGCCCATTGGTGTATTGGCAGAGGGCAGAGTTTTTGGGCTGCTCTCTTAGACACGTGGATGAGTGTTTTGGTTCCCACAGATTTAACTCAGACTTTTAAATGTTATCTCATGAAGTCTCAAGTATTTTCTTAAAGGTTGGTTCAAGCAATTAAAGATATGGTGCTGCATAGTGCTGCATAGGACAGGTTTTTTCTTTTAATGAAATTTAATTAGAATCACCTACCTTTTAATTTTTAATTCAATTTTCCAGGTTTGGATATCTTCAGATTTTCAACTCCTATTTTTAATTGGAAACAATGTTCTTCCTTTCCTCTCTCCCCCAGAAAATTGATTTGCATGGCTGAGGTGTTATTTTTAAGTACTCTATTAACATTTGAACATTTGTCTTTCAATTACTGTCTTTCAATTTCACAATTTGATCTGGAGAACACGAATTAATATCCTCAGGCAGGCATTAACAACARGCTCAGGACTGTTTTTAAAATTCCCCCATACACAGAATGCTTAAGGGGCAGTCAACACATATTTACTTCAGCAGCAGAACTGGTTTGAGACATCTGTTCCCAAACCCTTTTTGATTTGGCCAACACTTCAATTTAGAGAAGTGATATAACTGTTTGCTTTATCTGGTGAGCTACAGAGCTTTATTGAACTCAGATACTTCCTAAATAGTTTCTCCTTTTCCACGATGGAGGGTTATTTTGGTGATGCTCTGTGGGTTTCCACCTACAGCACAAGGTGAGAASGAAGGGGTTGTGTTGTGGAGGAGCCAAACTTTCTCCACAGGAAGTCACCAAGCATTACTTTGGTGCAAAAACAAGTMTTTTGTGTCAGGGAACTGGAAAATTTAAGAAGGTACAGACASCTGAGAGTGGAGATGCATTGCAACACAACCTCACCGTGTCAATGGCTGGCATGATATGATAATAGCCTCCCTCAATAAAGCAGTCAAGCAAATTTAAATTAAATTAGAAAAAAATCACCTCAGGAGGGGAAGGGAACAGAGAATGGGAACTACCAAATGCCAGCTATGAGTGTGAGGCAAATTAAAAGACTTAACATGATGAATCCCTGTGCAAATGAGTTTTTATATTGGAACCCCTGTCAGTCTCTCTATTCTGATGGTGCTGCCAAGCCCTGCCATATGAAAGCATAAAAGGAATCATCTGCTGTGTTTGGTCCAGATTCAGCTCCCTYCCCCTTGCTTCATGGACCACACAAAAACCTTTTCGGAGACCAACTGACATCAGTGATTAGACCTTCCTTTGCAAGAACACACTGACAGGTACCTCAGGCAGTTCCAAGTCATTCYGTTCAGATTCATGCACCCTCTGTCCTGAAAAAGCCTCAGTCCAACCTTYCCTCAACCTACCCAGAGGGCAGAGCATCTTTGGATTTTAGTCAAAAAGTTGGGAGCTAAAAAAATTTCTCAGATAGGCAAAATGTAGCTACAAACAGAAACATAAAAAAAAAAAAAAAAAAAAAAANAGAGCCTGAAGTACCATGGAAGTGAATTAGGGTCACACTTAAATGAGTTAAAAATGCAAATCCCAAAGTTTAAACTAGGCAAAGTATTACAGAAAACATATGATTTTTAGAGCACCTCTCTATCTTCACAGTAAGACTCCCACATTAGTCTTTTATAATAAATCGTTAAATCAAGTTATCTCTTCACAGCATGCCACACTGCCTATGTCAAGAACAGGGGCTCAGAAGTCATAAGTAATGGGAAATATATTCCTGTTTGGGTTTCTGGGCATGCCTGAGCAGTCAGGCAGATCTCTGTTTCTCCTTTYACACACTGAGAATTGTGTCATCCCTGACTGATGGCTCTAATCCCTATTAGCAAAAACATACCAAGGAATGGATGCTTGATGCCATGGTTAGCTCAGATGAAATACTTGTTGACTGGATTATCCATTTGCTAGTGAAAAATAATGGGAAAAGCTCACATGGATGCTTAGGTGCCTAAACCATCTGTTCAATGACTCTTTCTGACATATTTCACCTCCTGCTGGAAACAGCAAAAYGCTCCAGAGGCACCTTCATGTCTAAACAGAGAAAAATTCCTTGGGCAGAGAAKGTCATGGGGAATCTCACAAAATGGGGAATCTTCCTCTCATGGGAATCTCACAATGGGGAATCAATGGGGAATCTCACAAAATATCGGCATTCATACAAATTCTGCCCCTTTCACTGCAGTTTTTACAGCTTTTCATCGGCTACCTCCCCCCCTCACAGGGGACAACTTGTATGGGAAAATRAAACAGATCTTCTGCATCATACTAAATATTTTATCCCAACTCTGTCTTCTAAATTTTGCCTTAGTTTGGCTTCCAGCTGAAGAGAATCACCTCTTTTGATATGTTATTCTCCTGTGCCCTGCCTGGCTGTATAACCTGACTGAGGATTTCACTGCATTAAGAGTTCAGCATTCAAACATGGGAAAAGTTTGAGGGTTCTCTGAGGGTTGAGTGAAAACCTCTTGCAGCACAGAAGAAASATGCAAAAATTACTTGTGTAACTATAGAACTTTCATTGGCCCCAGTGGGCTTTAAAAGCCTCTCAATAGAAACCATTACCAATGAGCTTAAGTTCTATGACTGAGGTGAGGCCCTTGGATATTGATAATTTCTTTTTCTAGAGCATTTTACCCAAGTGAGAAATATGGAAATAGCAAAGCTTTTTGTTTCATGTGAACTTGGTCTTCTGTCTTTAGGGCTAATGATGACTGATAATTTCAGAAAATTTAGCATGACGTATACTGAAAGAAACAGTCCATTACTCACCCAAATGCCAATAATTTTGGAGGGATTTCAAGTGTGGACACTTCAAACCTATTATCCTGGAAAAAAAATGCTCATACTGGTGCACAAACTTTCCAGCTCCATGAAGACTAAGTACTTTTTTAAAAATCATTTCATGACCTCTTGTTGCMGATCAAAAGCACATCTCTCATCTCAGGACTAGTGACACTCAAAGGTTTTCTGCCTAGAAAAGGTACCCAAGAATCTGYCCAGCTCTCAAATCCACAGTGGCTYCCAAATTGCTCACAGTTCAGCTATAAATGAGTTGGTGTCTGGAKATTAAATTCTTACTTATTCAATGAAGTAAAAGACAAGGTTATTGTCCTACACAAGCTATAGAACTAAAGATAGCTTAGGATCTTTTAGCCCCATCTGATTTCRTACACGATTAATTCCCCTTAATTTTGATTAGGTGTAATTTAAAGGCATACCATAATATATATTTCTAAGTTCTCATTATATTCAATGAAGAAAAAAGCAGCACAAATACAGAATGATTTATCTGTCCTAAGACACGATGACTCATTCCTCAGAAGTATTCCTCTCCTTTGATTATAGATAAATTATTAACTTAGATTAGATATSTATTTTTAGATAAAGTTAGGGCAGGTAAATTATATTCTAAAGCAAAAATTCTGATTTCCWTTAACTCTGAGGACATTGCCCTCATACACAGGAGTGTTTCAAATGCATTTCAAGCTCTTACCAGTATCCTAATTTAATACTTGTCTTGTGGTAAACATCTCCACCTCATAGTGGCAAAGAAAGAAAGTATGTAAACAGCTATCCAAAATGGAGAGCAATTTGCTGTACACAGAGAGGATGTGTCACATTTTTGTTTAACAATGGGGTGAATCAGAACTCCCTCAGTGCTTTTCCCTTTGGGAAATACCCTACAGTCTGTGTTGAACCTGATGTCACAAAGAGTAAGGGCRTTCTTATCCTCTCTTCTTTCCAATCCATTAGAATGGCAGGGAATACCCCAGTCTTGATGAAGTTAAGAATGGCAGTTGTTGGTGTTGGCAAGGTGGAGGAAAGAGCCTGCTAACAATAAATGAAGTATTAAAAGATGGGCAAATAAATAAATAATAATATTAAATATGCCTTATGACATTGTTGTGGGCAGCAATAGCAGGAAGGGGAAAGAAAGAAAGATCTGAATATTCATTTCTGGACTCAGATTTGGTTGTAATTCATGCCTTTCTATCAGCATTCTATCACTGATTCATGTAGGCACCCATAAATGACAGCAGTGTGTGCTTAACATTGATCAATGTGCAAATACATGGAAAAAATGAATAGGTATTTTTGATTATAGATACATAATTATGCTCTGAATGTTTCACAAGAGGGTCTCACAATATATGGGAAAATAAATACTGGCCAAACTCCGTGACCAGGCAATAGCTCAAG
>NW_026623336.1:2257233-2263807 GCF_030028575.1 Malurus melanocephalus
TTTTAAAAAAAAAAAAAAAAAGCCACCAAAATTTTAACTGTTAAGCTCTTGTCTGTAGCAGTACAACTTTAGGAATAAAATATAAACTGTCACTTACTGGTATTGCTGGTATCAAAGAGTGTTTTATTTATTTAATTACAGCTGTAGTTTCATCCCCAAAACACGAATGTTTCATGAGTACCTTCAAAATATTATCTTTATTCCTTCCAAGAAAAAGCRGCACCATATCTTAATGATTCATAACAGCACTCTCCAGTGAGGTGCATGACCATATCGGCTTTAAGCATAACAAATAGTGTCGGAAAGCCTTTCCTCAGAAATAAGAATGGTCTAGTGTTTTGAGACAAATGATCATGATCTGAGACATCTGTGTTCTGTTGTCTCCTACAGCCTGTGGCAATTTTTTGAGAGACATTTTAAATGGTAACAAGGGTAGRATTCATGTGAACCAACTTTGTCCATTTAAAATTGGATATCTGATTTAATATACTGGCCATGCAAAACATATCTATAGTCAAAGGAAAGATAGAAGCATGTCTACGAATCTGTTCTGGATAATTCATCATAGCAGTCTCAGAATAGAGGGGAAAAAAACCCATTAATTTAAGAGTATGTATCTTTCTCTTTCTCTTCTGGCTGTACAGGGAATTTAAGCTGCAGATCTCATTCCTGAAAGACAAAGTTAGTAAAAACATGTTAATTCTTTAACAGGTGTAAAAGGATTGGTGTACACTTAAATTAATACTTTATATAAACACCTAACAGAAATGAATGAAGACTAAAAGATACAGTTTTAGGTATCTGCTTCCATCTTTTTCTATAGTTCAGTTTCTCATCTAAAAGACAAAATCAAGAGACTCCTGTCCTTTCAGGGATAATGAGCGCACAACTATTAAGGATGATAACACTCTTCAGCATGTGCAGATTAAAGGTTCAAGGTGTATCCAAAGCCAGGTGCTCCAAAACCAAGGACATTCCCAAACCCAGGAGAAATAACCAGGAGTGCAAGTGCATTTGTGCTTTGGTCTTAGTCTGCATGGCAGAAAAATGTGGATAAATCCCAGGAAAAAGCACATCGTGCCCTAGGGCTATGAAACAGTTTGGCAGTGTTAAGCACRACTGAAATAAGTATTTAGGATTATTATTACAGCTGACACAGTGTATCTTTTGCTAGATATATAAGATTGGCTATGTAAGTAGGACATAAGGTTAAAGCACTTGACTAGTGGTTAACRGATCTGAGCTTTGACACTGTTTAGCTTTGACACTGATTCCATGGCTGCCCTGTGCCATTTCCYATCTTGGAAGGTCAATCTCTGCCTTCTGAGAGTGCCAAAGCATATAGAAAAAYCATATATGTGCAATGGGACCATGATAAAAGCTCTTGCTCTTGTCTATTTAATGTAAAGTAAGTTTAACACAGAATGAGTTTTTATAGTTTTTGTATCATGTGTTCAGTCATCATGGCTTGAGCCTGGCCACAAACTTGAGGATTATTTTGAATGACCAACAGGCAGAGGGGATCAGTCCATTAATGCATTACACAAAGCCGGATATCAGTGAAGAAACACAAATTAATATCTAAGGAATTGCTGTCTGATGAGTAATCATTTGGGTGAGGATTGTATTGGGTGCTGAGACCCCACATATTTCTTGCTAAATACAATTTGGAACATTTCATTTGTTTTGACAGAGGGAAGGTGATTAAAACTCTCCTGAAGCAGGAAAAGTTATGAACTGACTCCCACTAAGGTTCAGTTCTGTGCCTCAGTAGCTTGTCCTTTGCTCAAATTGAAACAAGATGAGTACATTTTGCCTACTTAGACTGTAAGTCCTTTAGAGTGTTCTATTTTGTTCCTTTATGTGTTGCTCTAATACAGCTAGAGACAATATTAACCAATAATAACACTTTGATTCCCCTGGCTAATTCCCCTTGATCRTGTTCAATATGTGAAAAGAAAAATAAAGCAATCTCAGAAACAATAAAAAATAATGGAAGGGTATTCATCTTATGCTTATTCAATATCKCTTTATTCCCCTTATGTAAGCAGCTGCTAAATTAAATGACACTGAGTTTATCAGTTGAAAAGGAATCTGAATGGCTTTGTAGTTCAAAAACAGGATAACATTTCTTCTTTAAACATTATCACAGCCTAATGTTATCAATCCAAAAAAAGGGCCTGTATTTCTAATACAGCAATGTGGCATAAGTCAAGGGATGAAAGACCTCCATGTTGATGAAAATGTAAATTGTTACATGCTGATTCTTTGCTCACAGAATGTTTCAATCTGTTTTTACACAGAAAAAAAAATTTAGCTATTAAGAGGTGGTATGCTCATGGAAGGAGCCTTGCACTGCAGGAGCTGTGCTGAAAAAAAAAACCACTCACAAACCCTGCTGCTCACCATCAAACAATGTCCAAAAGATAATTCCATAATGACTAAAAGCAAGGATTTTCCCATGTTTTGAGTTTCAGTTACCTGGGTGTAGCAGTATCCTAGGCAGTCTGAAATTGTTCCAGATTTTCAGCAACAAATATTAAAAAAACAAACAAACAAAACCCCACCTAATTTTCATCCTCATATTAGCAAAAAAAGTCATTTGACCATTTGGCTTTGTGTACATTGTCTTCCAGCTTAGACAGAACCATTTTCTAGTGATTACTGCCATTCACCAGCTTTGGTCTTGTGACAGGATCAGAGATGGTTTAGTCCCTCTCTGTCACAGCCATTCTCTCTATCTGGTCTAATTTGAAGTCACAKGCTGGATAGCAGTGAAGGATATATTTCTGAGCCAGTGCCTGCTCTGGAAGCATCCCCCAACAATTTGTTTATTTCCAAAGCCCATATGAGTTAGAAAAATCTGAGACTCAATGTATTATTATAGTGCTTTCAGCATGCCTAGAATCAGTCTTAGACCCAAGAGCTCATAGGACAGAAAGCCAATCTCTTTACTGCTAGATTTGCTTTGTCTCTAAATCAAGGGATGTGGTTTTTCCTGGTACTCTGTTCTCTTGTGACCTCACCTGGACTACTTCATCCAGCTCTGTGGCCACCAACACTGATGGAACAGACACACAGACACCTCTCACTGAGTCCAGAGGAAACCACCAAGCTGATTAGAGGGAAGGAGAACCTCTCCTTTGAGGAAAGGTGGGAGAATTGCCACTGTTCAGCCTGGATCACCTCATTGCAGCCTTCCAGTACCTGAAGGAACCTACAAGAAAGATGGAGAGGGACTCCTTACAAAACCATGGAGTTACAGGACAAGAGCAAATGGGTTCACACTGACACAGAGCAGGTTCAGATTAAATACTAGAATGTAATTCTTTACAGTGAGGTGATGAGACACTAGAACAAGCTGTTCAAAGAGCTGGTGAACATCCCATCCCTGGAAGTGTTCAAGGCCAAGCTGGATGGAGCTTTGAGCCATCTGGTCTTGTGGAAGGTGTCCCTGCCCACGGCAGGGGGATTGGGACTCAATGATCTTTGTGGTCCCTTCCAACCCAAGCTGTTCTATGATTCTATCAAGTTATTGGACCTTTTCACCTCTAAACCACATCTGTGAGCTGTCTGAGAAGTTYGCAGATATCACAGTGATGCCATAGCCAGTGTGAACAGAGAAGTGACAAGAAAAACCAARCCCCAATGCTCAAGACCATCTCTTGGCACTGTTTATTGCTAYAGATTCAACCCACATCATGCACCCTTTCACTTCCACAAAGATGAAACAAACATTTTGATCTGAAGTCAAGAAACAAGAAACAAAAACCAGTTTAGCTCCTCCCTTTGCTGAAATTTAAATTATATTTCTTCTACCTTGTTTGCACTAAGCTTGTCATTACAGTTCAGAGCAGAATTTCCTTTACAGGAAATGTTGATGGATTTCAAGACATATGAACTCATTCACTGCTGAACAGCAGTTTGTGATCAGGCATGGTGAAAAACAAGCTTTAATTATAAGTGTTTAGGATTACAGGAAGTTGAAGGACAGAAGGGTTCTGAGGAGCAGGATGGTCTTCAGCTAGCTAACAAAGGGTTTGTTTCAGTTTTCTAAGTGTAGTGCACAGGAAATGTTTTATAATCCAATATCTCCCTGTGGAAGTTATTGGATCTCCCTCCCCCTCAAGGGGACCTGAGCTGGTCTGCAGGAGTGGGTGGTGGTGACACTGAGTATCCTAAATTATAAACATCTCTGTTTAGGCATCTGAATCTCTCCCACAGTGTCCTTTAACTCCGCAGTGTGAAGCAGRTAGAAATACAATCAAGCCTCCAATAGTTAAAATCAGTAAACTTCAAAATGGAAATAAATACTTGCATCATGGCTGAGACACATAAATAACATTTAGCAAAGGACTGCTTAAATTCTCCCCTCACCTCTACTTCTTACAAGGCAAAGAGACTTTTCTAAAGCAGGGTAATTTGCTGTTATCTGAAATCATAGAAAAATCAATGTGTCAAATTCCAAAATCACTGTTAATGCTAAATCAGATTAAATTGTTAGTCCTGCCCTCAGATTGCATTTCTGCTTGTTCTGAGGCAATTTCCATTTCTTTTGTGTATTTTTAACAACTGATTAATTAAGCACCTCTAAAAACAGAGTTAAGCAATCCTTCCTGAATTTAAGTAACCATTCCAATACTATTAATGGTATGCATGTACATAGTTCATTTACACACTCTGTCTKCCTAGTTCCCCTTTTCTTCCAAAAGGTCTTCATAAATAGTTTTTGATCTCTAAAAAACCTCATCTTTTCAAGAAAGAACTTATTAGTCACGAACATAGAAAGAGTAACAAAAGCCCAATTCTGTAAAGGTTAAATCTCTTCCAGTTCAACTCTTCTTTTTTTATATTCTTTTAATTAGGAAGCTGTTCTTATTCATCCATCAAATAAGCTTTTATCTCACAGTCCATAATGAATTAAGACATTRTCTGGCAATTCCTTAACTACAGCAGTCCGTTTAAGCACTAACAAAAAAACACCGTGTGTTTTACTCAGACCTCTGATGCTGATAAGTTATTGAATATTGGTTTGCTTTGGTGTTATTCACTATTTTTTTTTTATTTTTAAATGAAGTTCTAAGTTTCTCCTAATACAGGTAAAAAAAAATATCAGCAGAATATTTGGGTTAGAAATATTCCTGTGCATATCTCTGTGTATATCTACCCATAAGTGACTTATGGGATAAACCACTCCAGATCCCCAGAAGGGCAAACAGTTGGTCAGGGGTCATCTCAATATCAACTGAGGCTGTGGTCCAGATGGACAGAGTATTACTATGTCCTGAACCCTTTTAGCACTCTCATCATGAGGATGAGAAATGTGGAAAGAGGCAGGACAGTGAGTGCATCACTACCCAAATTCATCCCTCTGACAGGACCAGGGGCAAAAGTTCTCTCACTGAAGCCACTTCTTGATGCATTTGGCAACACTTCAGTTGTGGAGCATATTCAACTGAAACTCCTTTAGGATCAGGACTATGAAACTTATTCTGCTATACTGTCAGCACCACATGATGTGAACTAGCAGGCACTTTGGGTCTGGGATGCTGTTGTCATTTGGCACCAGCTAAATGCCAGTCACCCACAAAAAACACTCACTCACCCCCACTGTATAAGGGAAGTCAGGGACAATTTATTTTGGTAGATTTTTCAGATGAAAATAAAACACAGATATGACAATATCATATCTGAGAACTGTTTATTGGTACACAAAATGCTCTTACTGAAGGGGGACAGGAAAAAGCAAAGAGGGAAAAAGACACAGAGCAAGAAACAGAGCACTGGGACAGATCGTTGTTTCTGTACCTCAGGCACCCCGTTAGCATCAGCTTGGCAGATGGAGTGTGTGCTGTGAGCTGTGAGAGCCCTGAATGTTCCTRGGGTAGGTTGAGACTCTTCCATAGCCTCATTTCCTGGGCATTTTTTTCCTAGGAAAAATGGGAAAAATCCAGGGGTCTACCTGGCAAGAGGGGATCTCTTGCAGCCTGATCATGGAAGGTTTCTCTGCCCTGATCAGCTGCCAGTGATGCCTTAGGATTTTTATTTCTCGATTTTCATGCATCTGTRTTCTTGTACTTCTCTAGTACAGCACTRAAACTAYTCTTCTCCCATCTTTAGACAAAACAATSCCTCTCAGAGCCTGAATCCAAGGGCACCTCACTGTCTCAGAGCCCCAAAATATGGAAACAACAGTGAGTTGTGGGGGAGCAAGTTTGRGGTGGTTGACATCATCACCTGAAATCATCACTGGGGAAAAGAGGCCCAATATGTTAATAAGACAGAACTAACTGTGCTAACTGTGCCAGACAACCTTCATGTGGATAAAGAGAACCTTTGAAGGGTTGGGCCATCTAAACCATTTCCGAGATCTGTCATGTAGAGGAGCAAGAACACAGCTTTGGCCATCATTCCTAGTGAGCAGCAACTGTCAGGAATTTGAAAGTCCTACATATCCATTTCTTCCACACTGCAGTTCTGAAAGATGATGCCCCAAAGCAGTGTTATCTCTACATTTTTAAGCAGCTTCTATTTTTGKGCCTCAAAACTCCCCAAAAATTAAAAAAAAAAAATT
>NW_026623336.1:2263872-2270363 GCF_030028575.1 Malurus melanocephalus
AAAAAAAAAGAAAAAAAAACATACAAAAGGAAACTCAAATAAGCAAACAAACCCAGCAGAAAACATAAGCAGAATTTAAAGGAACGTAATGAATCTCACCATGTTTTCCAATCTTTCTCCCTTGGGAACTTCACTAGATGCTGATTATTGTGGCTAATCCCTTAAAGATAGCTGAAAAGATATGTGCCAGTGAATTCCACTTAGACATTAAGATGGAGATATTAAATATGATTCCTGTCCTAATCACTGCCTTGGCTGTTTGCAACATTTTGCTTACATGAAGTTGTTTACCAGAAAACAAATAGGTAAGAAAATAAAAAATAAAAAACAAAAGATGAATAGTATTATCAATTTATATTTTCAAAAGAGGAAGAAATCCTTACCAGGGGCAGTGCAGAACAGTCACTTTATACAGCCATTGCTAATACTGTTAGGTGTATTTAGTTCAATCAAAAATTATCCTATGTTACAGTCAGAGGTTTAAATTTCTTTGATTAGAGGTGTGACATATTGAAGATGAAATTGTGGAAGTTTGAGTCTTGAACACTTCATGTTGTCAGGGTATATTCTGAATGTATTTCCATGCAGTGGGCATTTTTTCCAGTGAAAAGAAACGCTTGGATTGCTTTTTATTTTTTCATCCGGTGCTCTTGGCACAAAAAGTAGATGTGCAAGAAACTGCTGGTTTGAGGTGGGAAATTTTACAGAAACACAGAATGTAAAAGAGATAAAAGAAATGACATGGTGGAAAAATTTCCACCCTGCAGAAGTTTATGTAAAYATCCATAAGTGCCTGTTAAGTTACTGTACACAACTAGAAAATTGTA
The DNA here is from genome assembly GCF_030028575.1 of Malurus melanocephalus. Lineage (NCBI taxonomy): Eukaryota > Metazoa > Chordata > Aves > Passeriformes > Maluridae > Malurus > Malurus melanocephalus. Next base: position 2,264,700 of record NW_026623336.1, read on the forward strand.
TTAAGTTCATAAATAAGAATGAAGAGTAGGTAAGAGGCYTTGATTTCTCTAAATGATAAAAGGTATATAACAGACACCGTGGTATTTGACACTGAGACATTAATTTCCTTCTCCAGAAAGGTAAGGAATGAAGATCCACTCAGAGTCATATTCTGTGATAAAACAGGAGCAAATCCAAGACTTCATTCTGAATACACAGACAATTGTCATTTTTGAAAGGTCTTTCAGCTGAAAACAGAAATCCTGGTTTTGTAATTACCAGTCCAATAAGAAAACAGCTTTAACAGAATCTATAAARTATTTGTAATTCTTATGGTATAAATCCACCAGTTTATATATAGCTGCTGGTTTTTTGTGTTTTTTATTGTTTGGTTTTTTTTTTAATAAATTAAATCCTAAAAAGCAAAAAACTTTTTAATAAAAATACAAATTATATTTGTGGGGAAGAGGGGGATTTTAAAATCTTGACAGCTTTAATGGATTTTATCACAAATAAACAAATAAACTTCCCCTGAGTTTTCCTCCAGATATCTGTGCAGAAACTAAAGTACTGGGATTTAAATTGTATTCATCACAGAATAATAATGTTGCTCATTGCATGTAGTTTCAGGTACTCTCTATGGGAAAGAGTTAATTGAAATATTTCAGGACTTTTGTTAGGTATTATCATGTTAARGAAATTGTTCTGTAGTACTGGGCTTTTTGGCCACTTACAACTGTACACATTCAGCTTTCATCTGAACATGGCATGTTCTTTCAGAGTTCATTTGGAAACCAAAGGGTTATATGAAAAGATTTTTTTTAATTTTTTTTTTAAATGATTTTCATCCAACAATACCCTGGCAGCTTTAAATATTAATTGAATAAGCCTGTCTGTCATACAGGCAAAGATTCTGTCTTGCAAATGAGTAAATTGAAGTAGACAGACTGAATGACAGAGGCAGACACTGAGCTCTGAGCTCCAGACTGTCTTCAGCTAGAGCAGCACCGAGGCCTGCTTATCATTTTAAACACRTAATTAAGTGTTATTACAGCTAATTCAGTTGCTTATGTTCTGATTGCACTGGAAATTCATGCAAATGTTGCTTAACTGTGTTCCCATTTTGAAGTAAGGAAGGTGGGGCATAGATTGAGGGAGAACATGGTGGATTCAGACCTCAGCTAACCTGGCACACCGAGGACTTCACCAGCCAAGGGATTTCATTTCACTTCTCCAAGATTATAGACATGGATGCACACAGAAAATTACAGCAGCCTTTTGAGTCAAAGGWCCAAGTTTAGGAAAAAATCTGTGTGTTTTACAGAGGCCAAGAGGCCTTAGAGGTAAGAAAGCAAATGAAATCACTAGATGAAAAGAGAAAGGCCACAATATGARTATTAACCCGCAGGGTGAAGATCCCAGCTCTCTCTCTGCAGGGTGGGAAGGTTTGAAGGTTTTCTAAGTACCTTCTAAACCACTGACACACTTCCAGATGCTCCTCGAATTATGTTRTTATTAAGATCCAAATGATCATATTTAGACAAGATTAGACTAGAATAATGGAATATTTCAGTTGGAAGGGACCTGCAATGATTATGTAGAATCATAGAAGCATTTAGGTTGGAAAAGACCCTTAAGATCATCCAGTCCAAATGTAAATCCAACACTAACAAGTCCAGTGTTAAACTATGTTCCTGAGCATCACATCTGCATATCTTTTAAATAATGTTTTGTATTCTGCAATCTCCAGGGATGGTGATCAGCCACTTCCCTGGGCAGCTCTCCCAGTGCTTKACAACMTTTTCAGTTTCACTCCTGTCCAACTTGGTGTTGTCTTCTAATTTCCTGAATTTTCAGGAAATATTAAAGAGAACTGTCCTCAAAACTGAGTCCTGGGGAACACTACCCAGTTGGCCACCAACTCAGAATAATCTGTGATTCTGTGATTCACCTGCACTCTCTGGGCCTGGCCATCCAGCCAGATTTTTTTTTTTTTTTTGACCCAGCAAAGACTATGCTGTAGTCCAGCTGCAGCTGCATATTTAAATTASCTTGTAATAAAAGGACCAGAATGATTGGTCTCCATCATAATTTTTATTGTTTTTTGRKTTTTGTTTTTTTTCTCTCCACAAATTCTTAAACTTTGAGGCCTTGTCCTTTGTGGCAAAGTATCACTTGAGCCTACATCTTACACTATTTTTTACACATTTACTTACATCATTCCATCCCTGGTAATCAAGGATCTGAATAAATTTACTTATCTTTGTATTGATAAAKGAGGTAAAGGAAGAAAGGGAGGGATTGCAGCATGTGATAATTAACCAAAATGCCACCTTCACCAACACACCACATCGTGCTATTTATGATCATACTCAAAAGTCTCTACAAATGGCTATTTCTTTACTTCTGTGTTAGCAAATGAAAGCAGCCTGTGGAACAGAGGGCAAACGCTGTGGCACAGTTTTTATTTCCAGAGGGAACCTCTTTCTGCCCAAAGCCCAGTCTTGTCCATGCTCCTTGGTAACAAACATGTGCAGGTTTGTGTGGTGTTGTCTTTCACTGCCCCAGGAGGAAGGACAGGACACTGGAAGAGCAGGATCATTGTCACAGGTGATGCCAGGGGACATGCTGGGTGATCATGTACATAACCCACTTCCTCCAGATTTTCTTTTAAAGTCACATCTTTTCCTTTCTGCATTCCTGCAGCTGAACACTGTACTGTGAGAGGGAAAAATTCAATTAATGCCCAGGTAAAAGGCAATGCAATGACAGTTACATACTAAGTAGTGCTCTGAAGAGGGAAAGAGTAAAAGAGAGGGAAGGTACACAACAAGCTGGTTGTGTGTGTTGCATATAAAATATTATCTGTGTCAGGGAAATTGAGAAGAGGAAAACAGAGTGGGTTTCCACTTAACAGTGTCTGGGGATATTCCAGATGCAGCAAATTGAGTTATTGCATCCAAAACTACAGAGACAATGAGACAAATAACAGGAACTGATAGAAGGACTTAGCCAGCTTGTACATCTTTATCAGATAGTCTCAGATTTAAGGTGATTTTAAAAAAWGTTATGCAGAATGTTTTCCTGAGTGCATTAAAGATGCAGAGATCCATTTCTGAAAGTAATTAGATTTACTGCTTTGCCAATTAGGTCATCTGGAAGCCTGTGAAAAGTTTCAGTTCTGTGACATTTTTTAGAAAATCTTTTAAACATGTGACTCTCTGGACAAGTTAAATGCTTCTTCCTGTAATAACAGCCATAATCTAAATGCTTTGTCTGGAATCCCATCAATACTGTACATTTGGCCAGCAAATGATTCTTGTTGCATTAAATTACATTTCTGTTTTCCTGGGCTGCCTCTTCAAATTTTCTTGACACTTCAATTCATTAAGCAGATGGAGATGGAACTTGTGGCTGAAACGTTTTGTTCAATAAGATGTGAGCTCATTCCCTGCAAACCAGAGCAATCCACAGTGCTCACAGGAGGGTGGTTTCACTCCAGCACCTTTCCTAATAACTGCTTGAATGCTCCCTCAGAGAAATCCATTTCTGGCAAATCATGCACCGTTGATTAAATACCTTTATTTAACACTGCCTTTCCCTTGGTAGTTGCAAAGAAGCTGAAAYTGGAAAGTTGTTGATTATGATGATATTGGACAATTAATAATGCATTGTAATAACCTTTGACACAAGCAAAGACTTCCTTTTYCATTTAATCAGCCAAAATGAAAAGYGATCAAATAATTACATGTTCTTGTCTTCCAATCAAGYTGAAGGTAGAGAYGTTGAGAGGAAATCAAGCAGAATCCTAAAGAAAGTAGCAATAATAACAAAGAAAATGCAGAAGAAGAAATAGAGCAGTTGAAATTAATGATTATTTTTTCACTTCAGCAGCATCTAAACAAATGAAGCCGTCCTAGGATGGGTTCTGTACTCAGCTTTATGTCTGTGTCACCATGACATAAGGAGCTGTTCCTGACCTGTGTGCTCGTACCTGGGCCATTAGCACCCATCATTTGTGAATAATTCTGGATCTGATTCCTCAGAGATTGTTTCTTCTGTGTCATTTCACACAGGGGGAGGGAAGTACTTCATTAAGCCATCTCTGCACAGGTGAAAAAAAGGGGAAAAAATGGGGTGAAAAATCAAGAATGTAATGTGTTACATTAAATACTACACAGGATGAATGTTTCTAACATCTCAGACTTGAATACTCATTCTCTTAGTGCTCTGCTCGGTGCCATCTGAACTGATGCTACAGGTGCCTTCACTTACCAGAGCAATGCAGGTATCTTAACCAGAGATGCTGAAATAAAATACTTAATGCTAGCAAGTCATTCACCAGCCATTGTTACCTGGCTTCTCTGCTTTGAAAAGTTGCACCTCCTTGTGTTCTGATTCAGCTAGCTGTGTTTACAAAGGGAAAAAATTCAGAGCAGAGAATGATRCACATAAATCAGCCTGTTTATTTAATAAGCTATTAAACCATAAACAGGGCTTATTTCAAAATATTAAAGTAAGGACTCCTAAATTTTTTACTAGTAAATTTGTCAAATTTGGCAAAAAAGATCTCTTTTGTAAGGTGAATGAACTTGTCTATTATAATTTCTGAGCTTTTYAAGTGGGTGCCTTTATTGTACTCAGTATTTATCTTTATTGTACAAGTATGCGATGCCATTGAAATGCATTTTCAAATCAGTGAGTGATCATTAATATTCCTAGTATTAATACCCCTTTTTAATCCTAAAAGTTTTCTTTTATGTTAATTAACTTTCAGAAAGGTCCCGAGAGTATGTTTTGTTTTACTTTGGACACTGAAATAATAGTAACCGCATTATATTCAGCATGCAACACAATATTTMTTTGACTTCATATAAATGCATTTCTTCCTTTAATAAAATCCTCCTGCAGATATGAAAATTTTCCCTATTCTTTCTAGGAGTACTGGCAGGATAGGCAATGTATAATGCTGGGGTGGAGCACATTGTTCTCTCATAAATATAATTTTTGATCACATCATTAAATACACAGACCTGCCACAGAGACCAGCACGGTGTTTGTGACTGAGATGTGTGGATATTAATGAGCATCTTTTCTTGCATCTGACTTTGATTGAACTTTTCATCACCTTTCCTCTTTGGAGAGCTTTGCTCAATTCCAGTTAAATCCTTGCAGAACTCATTTAATTTCTTTTACATGACTGACCTTCCTCTCACATGACTGGCTGTCACAAGCTGAAGAGTCTGGTAGCTCTGGGTTTCTGAGTCTTGAGCCATTTAATTGCATCGAGAGGCATTTTTTCCGTAGGATAGGAGAGAATGCCCAATTACTTAAMTTATTACATGCTTTTAAATTGATCCTGAGAGGTCAGACACAGACTTTTTGAAGCTCTTGGAGGTTTTTGGCTGTGGTTTGGGTGATTATTTTTTTTTAGTGGGGAAGAGATGTTTGCATTTGTCCCTCCMCAACACACAACTTACTAATAAAAATATCTATAAGTAATTACTAATTCAATCAATATTCAGCTTGGATGCCCAGAACACTTTTTTACTTTTTTGGAGATACAAAGGAATACATCTTCATCAGCAGTTAATAACCCTTACTAACACTACCTGGTCTTATATTCAGTGTCTTTTCTAAATCAGTGTACACTGCTCCCCAGTAAAATCAGACATTTTCTGGTG
>NW_026623336.1:2270947-2279933 GCF_030028575.1 Malurus melanocephalus
TGAGGGCTTGTTTGGTTTGGTTTGGTTTTGGTATAGGTTTTTTTAAATGTTTTTTTATTTTAGATTTACATTAGGATTAATCTGATATAAGAAAACATTTCCAGAATTTAAATATCTAGTCTCATCTAGGCTTTACAGTCATTCTAAAGCTTGTGCAGAGAAACTGACCCCTCTAGGGGTTTTCTTGGATGTCGCATTAGTAGCTCCTGACAGTAACAGTTCCTCATCAAAAGAGCCTGGAAGAGTATCTCAAACTGGATTCCTAAATTCCTGTCGTTAAGGCTGGGCAATGCAGGCTCCAYCCCTTGGGTTGTGAGTTACAGATTCTCTTCCAGTCCAGTCCTGTACTGGGATTTTCAATATTTGAGACACATAAACCATGTGAAGCTTCTCCAAAGGCCTCTCCTCAGTGTCCTTCATGGTACTGATCAATCTGGTTACTCTGTAAGCCTTAAAAGATGTCACCAGACTGTACATAAATCAAGCTCTACRCTAATTTCCTGGGTGAGTTATTATTGAAACTGGAAGATGAGGACAGCTTTTAACTGTTGTCAAAGAAAATTCTGCCACAATAACTGATAAGGCATACCTCAATATCAGATTTTTTGTTTTGKTTTGTTCYRTTTGCATTAGTTTAAATGGAATAAAAACCATGAAGATCCACAGAAGACATTTGTATGAAACCTCTGTGTGATACTAAAGATAATAGCTTTTTATTTTCCACAACTTCAAGGCAACAGGAGTTAAAACCAGTGAGATTCAGAAAGATAACTTTGGTCAACTAATCATCAAAATAGCTCAGCTGGAAGAGCAGTTATTGGACAATTTCAAGGTAAGTAAATTCCCCAMCTATGCCTTAATTTCTTACCAGAAACCTATAGGGACACATGTAGCACATGAAAAATATCAAACACATTCAAACATTGGCTCTTTCCTGTCTCCAGCCAATGGAATTTTTGTCACTCTCCATGTTACAAGTAAAATTAAAGCCCTCTTCCTCTATGAAGCCATTGTTAAAGAAAATACTGTAGGGCATATTTATGCTTTAAGAAAATAATAAACTGTTGCACRTAGCCTGAAGAAGACGTTAAACATTATACATTTTATCTGTCAGATAAAAGTCAGAGATATAACTTCATATTTTATTGAAATTATTTTATCTATATTTTCAATGAAAATGAGACTTACTCGGTGTTTTCTTAAATCATGACACCATAATATATTTGTATTTATTTTCACAGTCAGAGGGTTAGGCTGTACACAAAATGGCCTGTTAAAGCTGAATATCAATTTGATTGTTACAAAAAGAAACAGAAAATTTTTGATACACAAATTATCCCAAATCTTTTGGCAATCTCAATATGGAGCTGCTGAATTTCTTGTAGTTTTTGATATAGCGGGATTATGCTGCCACATAAAAGACAAAAACTGCACAAGAAGGTGGAAGACAGATGATTTTTAGAGACAATCACGTTATTTTTGTAGAAATGGGAACTATTTTCACAGCATCACAGAATGTCTGGGATTGGAAGGGAGCTGTGGGACCATCCTGTCCATCCCCAGCCAAAGCAGCTCCACCCAGAGCAGAGCAGGTTGGGCAGGGTCTCATCAAGGTAGGTTTTCAGAGTCCCCAGAGAAAGAGGCTCCAAAGCTCTCTGGCAGCCTTTTCCAAGGGTCTGTCAGCCTCACAGTAAAGATGATTTTCCCTATATCCAAAAAGAGCTTCCTGTGTTTCACTTTGTGCCTGTTGCCCTTTTTCCTGTCACTGGGCACCTCGGAGAAGAGCCTGACCTATGGAAAAGTTCAGTTTGCACATGACAGTGAACAACTATCTTTAATGCCACAGCTGGCATCAAGGTGCTCCTGAGGAAAGTATAATTTCCTTCATGAGGGTCTTACTTTTAAAGTCACAAAGTTCTGTACTGTTTATTTTACTAAATTCCTGTTTCTAACACTGATAGCTTTTTMCTGCAGATATTAAATGTGGCACTTGGCATGAGAAACCTCCCATGTGACCCATAAACAGGGCAAATGTTTGAAGAACTGTCATTTATGGGCACAGAGCTGGGGTCAGATGCTTCTCTGTCACAAATGCACTATAACTCTGATTCCAGTGGTTTACCTGCCTGCAAGGGGTTTGGCATTTTCTTTTCCATCATAATAACCTTACTAATAAATGCAACAGGAAAAAAAGGACCTTGAAACTGAGGTTTTGCCAAAGTCTGATGTATTTCATAGAGTTAATACATCTGGAAAGAAATCACTGCCTCCCCTGGGACAGAAAGTGAGAGGGGAACAAGTCAGACTCTGGAAAAGTTACTGCCAAAGACCATTCTAAAAAATCCTCTATCATGTAACCCATTGGTATTTTTGTGGGCTTTTTTAAATTTTGTTGATTTGGTTTGGTTTGCGTTTTATTTATTTAACTATCTAAAATCGAGCTGTTTTTATTGTCTCTTGGCATGATCTGATTTTTCAAGATACCACCTTCCCATAGAAAATTCTTAGGAGATTTAATGGCTTGATCAGTCCATGCACCTCTTCAGTCGGTGTGATTACTGCCAATGGACAAACACAGGAACAGGTTTGTCAAAGCTGCTTTGGAATACTCGTCCCTGAAGATGTTTCAAACACTACTGGACAGGACCTGGGAAGCCAGATCTACTGTGGAATTTATCTTCTCTGAGTTGAGTCAAACCAGATGACTTCCTGAAGGATCCTGACACCTTAAATTATCCTATAATTGTGGCTTTTTTGTGGGATAGTGAGTTACCCGCAAAAGTAAAGATGAGGCTAAGAATATCCAAATCATTCAGGACTAGTCTCCAAGGAAGAAGATGGGACGAAACCCTTTCAAACCCATGGTCTTAGGCTCTAAATAAGTACTTGTGCAACAATTTAGTTGCATCATTAACAACAGAAAATGTTTTCCCTTTCCCACCTTCTCCATTTTTAAACTGTTTTATRGCCAGGAGAGTGTATAGCAACTTAGAAGAGCTTTACATTAAAAATTTTCTGATGTTCATGAGTGCTTAGTTTTTCAGGATTTGCTGATATTTAAAATTTATTTCCATATTCCTGGACCACTGATTCACCACTCTAGAGTAGAAGAATGTTGTATTTACCTCTGTTGGAAAACACCAGGTCTCAGGGGAAGACATGAAGCTCTCAATTCCCAGTGAAGAGACATGCAGCTCTACTGAATTGTTTGATGAGAGGCTTTTCTGTTTGCCAAAGAATTCCTGTTTCCTATCACAAGGTAAAACTTTCAATGATAAAAAAAATTTCACTCAGATTCACTCAGAATTAGGTACCATCATTTATAGCATTTATTTAAAGGAATTTGTCTGTAGCTCCCTATTAAGGTGAGTTATTATCAGAAAAAGTAACAAACAGATGTTTAGACCTTCCAATCATTTTTCTAGCCACATATCCTTTAAATCTAACAGATTAATTTTTAGAAGTTCCTTTCCAGTATGACATAGTTGGTTCAGGTAAAACTGACCCTTTTCTGGAAGCTGGCAATGCCAAAATGAGAAAGTTCATCTGCTGTCTTCAAGGACAACACATGRTTACATGGGCTTGTGTTATCGAATGTCTACAAACAAACCTCAATATTTTATTTGCTATATGGGCTTTGTAAAGATGGAGGAAAAATTATACACAAGTCTAAAATAAAAGCAAGTGTTCTAGAAGAGCTCTGTTTTGCTACCCAGTCAGGAAATATCTCCAAGAACAAGGTACACTGTGACTTTCCCTCCCCAGGTTTTTCCTTTAGCTAATTCCTACAGACACTGGYTCAGTGTTGAAGGGGAAGTGCAGATGGTAAATTCACACCTGTCCAATATTTTGCACCTTGTCAGAACCTGCCATGGCATGGATTCTCTGGGAGCGACAGTAATATTAAATATCTCCTGGCAGAAGCTTCAGAAGTCAACACTCAGCTCAGATATGCCATGAAGAGTTGTAAGATGTTTTTTGAGAACAGAAAAAAAAAAGTAACAGTTGTCTGCTGTGATATAGAACTAAAGAAGGACAAAGGAGCCCAAGAGAAATCCTTTATTTTTGGAAACATTATCTGGTAACACAGGCTTCTAGGTGAAAAAAAAACCAAACCCCTACCTAACCCACCCTTTCTGAAAGAATGAGTGAAAAAATATCTCTGATCAAGATTTTTATTGTAAGCCTTGAAATTTGTTAATTTTGATTAAGCCTCAACAAACTGGAAGATCAGTTAATTTATTTCAAGAGAGAGAATTGTCCYTATGCCTTCAATATCATAATCACACAGACTTAATTTAATTAGCTGGGAATCTGGAATCATCATGTTAACATCACAAGGATTATTTTAGCTTTATAAGATTATCCAGAAAATCAGAACGAGATTAAGTATATCACCAACACACATAATCAGTGCTGCATTGATTATGAAGGGACCAAATGCCTTTCCTATCCAAGAGCTTCACTCACGGCAAAAAGAAGCTGGAAGAAATTTGCTGCTAGATCAGAGGAACTTCATTGCATATGTGAGATTTTAATAACACTGAAGAGAATGGCACMAACAGAAATAAGTGAAAAGACTTGCTACTTTATGGTTTCAGACTTGCTCCTTTATGGTTTATGCTTTCACACTTTCTCCCCTACTTCTGGCTGATGAGAGTGGAAACTACACAGCAATTCTGAAAATTGCCTAGCAATAGAAACTACTTTCACTGGTGTCRGGAGCCAAGGAGATTGCTTTCATGTTTCATGCACTTTATTACTTCTGAGATTTTATTTTGGCCCCTTTAAGGTCTTGGCAAATGTTTAGTGACCAAAAGMCCTGCCTTACCAGATGTGTGCATTAACCTCAGGATAATTTCACAGGTTCTATTCAGAGTCTCAGGCTTCAAGACTTTAGGGCAAAGCCACAGACCCTTAGGCATGATGGGATGAATTTCCAAACTGATGAGATGTGAAGCCTCAAAATGCGTGTCTGCCTCTCAACCCTTCAGGGAGAGAAGGAATTGTTTCAGGACTTTGCAGGAGTTCATAAAAGCATAGAATAGTTTGGKTKGAAAGGGATCCTAAARAWTGTCTAGTTCCCACYCCCACTCCAYGGGTAGGGACAAATTCTGCTAGACCAGGATARAGYCCCATCCARCCTGGCCTTGARCAATTCCAGGGTTGGAACATTCACAACTTCACTGGGAAACCTGTTCCAGTGCCTTTCTGCCCTTACAGCAAAGATTTCCTTCCTAATTGTCTTCAAAAAYATCAGCTGGTGTCAACCAAACTTTGGCACAATAAAACATCCTAAAGGATTCCCCAGATATTGACTTACATAGAGGTGCCTAAGAAATTGCAATCCTTTGCATATTAAGTCAGTGGGTTTAGTTTATCTCACAACAAWGGGTTCTATTGTTTCCATCCTCCACCTCCCCCCTCCTTTGCCACTCTCCTCTGCACCGAGAGCACTCAGTTTACTCATCCTKCTTCTTTCAGCTACACTGGAGAGCAGATACTCCATCTGTTTTCTGCTCTGAACTCTGCAAACCCACAGTGTTTCTGAGGAGAACATCCCTGTTTTGTGGAGGGGAGCAGCACCGTGGTATGAGCAGGACTCAGAGCTGCACRCTGACATGAAGGTGATAGAGGTGGGAAGTAATGAGATCCTGAGGGATGAAACATGAAGAACAGGAGCTCAGTCTTTCTTGCAGGACTGTCTCTCTCTCCTTTCACCTTGTCAGCCTTCTTGTTTCTTTGGATCACTGGCTTCAGTTTCTGGGATGATCTTTCTCTGAATAAATCCATCACCTGCTATTTTTCCTTCTGCATAAAACAAATGAAAGCAAAGAGAAGTGCTTTGAAAAAATGCTTCTGTTCAGTCTCGAGAGAGAGTCTTTGTGCTCAAATACTACAACTTTGATTACAGGAGCAATGTAAATAACACTTTTTTGTCTAAAAAAAATTATGTATATTAAATAGATGAGAAAATGACTGAATTCTCTATTCTATGAAATTACCCCAAATACTTCCTTAAAATAGAATGGAATTTGATACCTGATCAATCAGAAGATCTGACCCTAAAATATTACAGAGAATTGGACAAAAGTAGTTTCTGGATTGATATACTTACTTTAATATAACAGCAAATTTAACACATGAATATCCTGCTGAAAAAAAACTTTTTTATTTTTTCAACAGCATAAACCATTTATTAAAGCTGKTTTTTAATTAAAATGAACTCAAGTGCATTTCTGCACAAATGAACAGCACTAAGCATTTTAAGTAAAAACCCTGAACACTCAGAACAGCTAAAACTATATCTAAGGTAAATTGAATTTTTTTTCTCTTGAGATAAAAATTGTGCTTAGAGCCAGAAAAAATATATAAAGAATTCAATTTGTTTAATTTTATTTCCATGTCTSTATGAGCTCTAATTTTCTTCCTCTTTTTCCTCATCAACATGACTGCAGTGCCCCAAGCACAGAAAGTTAGGGTTGAACATATTCAAGGACAATTCCTGTGGCTCTCCAGCATGTCAAGAGGAGTTTCAGGTCTAGGGTGTACTTTCACATCCACTTTCAATTGCAGGGGGATCTAAAAGAGTCTAGCTAATGACAGGAAACCATATTGTATATTTGATGCAGCAGATCACAGATTGGGCAATTCTTTTTTATGAGTTTAACAAGTAGGTCTAACCATGAGATTATCTGCCCCTTTACTGGTACACCTCCCATTCACTTACAGAGTTATCCTGTCTTCGGTGTACTTTTAACTAGAGCTATTTTAATTGTGAGAAAAGAAAAATATCAATTACCTCTTTTCTGATGTGCTGAAAATGTTCCCATTGTCTTCTTCCCAGGTGCTCCTTCTTTCAGTCTTATAGGGATTTTGAACCCTGTGTTGACATTTGCCACACAAAACAGATTTCACAGCCTGTGCAGAGGCCGAGAATCAGGAACCTCTCGAGCTGCACCACAATTTGATGGAACAGACAGCTCCTGCATCCATTTCTGCTTCAGCACCCCAAGCTTGGTGTCTGACACAGGCTCCTCTGGCCTCAGCTCAATCACCCATGTGTAGAGCCGAGTTCAGGCTGAAGTGTTTGGAGCTGTCCATTGAAAGCTGCTCTGTATCACACATTTAGTTTTTTTTTTTTTTTTTTTTTTTTTTTTTTTTTTTTTTTTTTTTTTTTTTTTTTTTTTTTTTTCAGCTGATCCAGATAGTATCATTGAGAGTATAATTATTTGGGAAATTATTGTACTTGAACATTGTCAAGTTTTCTCCTTCAGGTTTCATTCTAGGAGTAGCACTGTTGATGTGTGGCAGTCAGAGATGCTGTCTGCCAATGTGAGTGTGTGTTTCACCTCTTGGATTTTGCAGTTGATCACAGTGCAGGTGAAAAGAGAAATGTAACAGGGTGTGTAATGCTGGACTAGAAAATTTATGAAATTTAGACCATGCTATCGGGATTTTATGTAAGCACTGATGCAACTGACTTTGACTCATCCATGAATTGATGCCCATTTCTGTAGGGATATACAGAATCGTAGAATAGCCAGAGTTGGAAGGGATCCAAAAGGATTATCAGGTCCAGATCCTGGCTTTGCATAACACAGCTGCAAGAGTCTCACCCTGTGCTTGAGACTGTTGTCCAAATGCTTCCTGAGCTCTGTCAAGCTTGATGATGTGACCATTTCCCTGGGGAGCCTGTTCAGGGCCCAACCACCCTCTCGGTAAAGAACTTTTCCTTATTTCCACCCTGAACCTGCCCTGACACTGTTTCATGCACTGAGATGTCCCTTGTGCCCCTATGCTGCATCATCACTCTGTGATTTGCCAAATGACCACTGGATTCAGCAGGGCTTGGGCTCCATCCCTGAAGAACGCAATTTGGGAGACCAATGTGCAGTGACACAGGTGGCAGAACAAATAAAGAAAGCAATTTACAGTTTTTTTACAGGGGAAAAAAAAGCCTTTAATTTAAAACAAAGAAAATAAAGACAATCCAGAATTAACTTATAATTGAAGTTTATCTGTCACTTTCCATAAACGTAAAAATCCATAAGAAGAAGTTTTAAGAGCAAGCAATCACAGTTAAAAGCACAACATGAGCATCTGGATCTTCCATATTATGGATAAAATGTTAATATATGATCTAAACATCATCTCTAATGTTTTCTAAACAAAGATAAATTAACAGGATCAATTTTCCATAGCAAATATTCTCCACCTAACAGGATAATCTTTGAACACTAATAAAATAAACCAYAAATCATATTTACTCTTGGGTTTACCCTCTTGCTGCAATTTAGCCTAGCTTGAGACAATATGGCAAACTCTATTAGCAAAAGCAGAATTTACTTTTTATTCTCCAAAGAATTACATTTCTTTTAAGGTGGTTTTGCATAGATAAAGTAACTCTCAGAGTAAATGAAATAATGATAATTAATATTTACTCATTAAATTAACTAATTTAATTAAATAATTAACTTAATCTGAGTTTCCCCTAATGGATGCATTCAGTAATATGAGCATTCATGCATTAAAGGTTATAATTCTGTGGGTCTTTCAAGACAACATTTATTCGTGAAAGTGCATGGGTATACTATCAAATCTGTACATGAATAGAACACAGTATGCATATATGGTAATTCAAGGCCTAAGATGATTTCCTGAATTAAGATCCCCATTCCAGAATGATAGTGAAATGGTGGAAAGGCTATTCTTCTAAATATATTTGATTTTTACTCAAAAATCATTCAGAGAGTACTTAGCATGAATGTAAGGGGGTGGGGGAAGGGGACAGAAATGGAAATTCCATTCCACAGGAAAAAGTTACTTTCTCAGTAAAAAAGTCATCTAAAAAACTGTCTGAATAAATAAAATCCCCTCACTCTGAAGAATTGTGCATATATTTACATGATCACAAGTGACTGAAGACATGTTGGGAGGTTTTCTTCTCTCTGATGGAGATGATACCCATTCTTCAGATAATAAA
>NW_026623336.1:2280266-2291583 GCF_030028575.1 Malurus melanocephalus
GTTTCCACTGGTGGTGCTTCATGGTCGATTGCATGTCTCAGAAAAGGAAAGAAAACCCAAAGAAACAAACCCCAAAAYCAATCACAAAATCTCCTGGAGTTTGGATTATGAAGGTATTGGGACCCCTTTTATATGACAAAAAAACTGAAAGAGGTGGGACYGTTCAGCTTGGAGAAGAGAAGGCTCATGAGGGTTTTATCCCTCTGTAAAAACGCATGAATGGAGAAGATCAAGATGAGGAGTACAGACTCCCAGGGGGAACCATGTGATACAACAAGAAGTAATTAATTAAAGAAAAAACACATCAAATTCCAGCTGAGTACACAAAAACACGTTTTGACTGTGAGAGTGACAACACCGTCACAGGTTACCAAGTCACTGYAGATTTTTCATCAGGGCACTGTCCTGCACAATCTGCTTTAGCTTGGGCAGGATATTGGGATTCATGATCTCAAGAGGTCCCTTCCAGCCTCAAGGATTCCTTGGTTCTGTGATTCTGTCAATTAGCTGTAACTAACAATATGGCAACTTCTGTGTAGCTTTAAAGTTATAAACTATTTCACAGAACTATTTTTTATGGAACATCTCACTTTTGTCATCCTGATACCAGTCTAAAAAAGACAATAAAGTTAAATGGATGGACTTCCATTAACATTACTCAAAATGTCACGTCAAGGGTATGTATTATTGGAAAACCCGATGCTTGAAGGACATCTCAAGGGACTACATCTTTGGGAACTCTATTCCAGCTCTTCTTTTGTGGAGGACTAAGGTCAAGAAGGCAAAGCTATGAAACCTTTCTCCTTACCTTCAGATGCAGATACAGACAGGCAGGATTCTTACCATGTATTTATCTCTGATGCCACGATTAATCTGTATAATTTAGACACAATGTAGACATCCGAATTAAAAGGTCAGTGACTTCAGCTTGCCTTTCCAGTAAATGGCAGAAATAATCACCCAGAAGATGGCTAAGGTCATAGTCCCATTCAGAGGAGGAAATAATTTCTCCTTCCTCTATTGCTGAATTGAAGGTACTGTGCCCCAAAAACCCCTTCTTGASGGTGTCCTCGTTCCCAYTGTCCATGTCACTGACRAAGATGTCAAACAATKCTGATCCCAGCACTGMTCCCAGGGGAACAGCAYTTGTCACTGGTCTCSACCTGGACACTGAGCCATTGRCCATGACTCCTTGAGTGTGACCACCCAGCCAATTCCCATTCACCAAAGTGGTCCATCTGTCACTTCCATGTGTCTCCAGTTTAGAGACAAGCTTCTTGTGCAGGACACAGTCACATGCTTTACACAAGTCCAGGTAGATGACATCAGTAACAGCACTGAATACACAAAAAATAAAATAAAATTAAAAAAAAAAAAAATAAAATAAAATGGGGAGAATGATGCTAGTGGACTGTGTGTACATGAATGCCAGAAAAAAATGTGCACTCTTTTATTTCTCCTCTCTGAATTTTTACAAAATAGATTGAKATTAAGAGTTTCAGTTTCTGCAGCCACTACCTGAATGATGTTCCCTCTGATTATTACTAAATACAGAGGTAGATCCCTGTCCTCAATGGAAGGAAGAAAAACTATTTTAACACTTCTGTTTGAATCTATCATCATCCACAGGTAGTACATCAAATATCACTGCATGCATGAGGCAATAGGAGTCACACACAGATGGAGAGGATCTGGCAGGAAAGATATGTGATGAATCGGCCCTGAGCAACATCAGTACATCCAAAAAGGAGCAGAGCAGTGGTTACTCATGCTGCAACTGAGGTGCAAAATGTGTAATTCTGGCTCTCTGTCTTTGTGACCTTGYAACCCAAGATGATTGACAATCCACCAGCCAGCCCATTTTCTTCTCTTAGGAAAATAGCAACAGCTGTCTCCGAAGCAACCTCCAGGAACCAGGTTGTAATAGGTCTTCAGTCATCCCTTCCCCGAGCAAATTACGGTATTCTGGACAGGCTAAGAAAGAGGCCATCTGTTATTYCTCTTGATTAAATGTTTTGTGTGGAAGTATTTTTTTTTACCTTGCAAGGTGGCCTCAGAGGTGYAAAACATCTCTACCACACTTCTGTGTGACACTGAGGCATTACTTCAGCTACTAAYGCCTCCTCTGCTGCTCACATGACATCAATTTATATTTCAGTTTTTTCTTTCCTTGTTTGTTTTCTTCTTTTTACCAAAGTTTTTTTCCCCCTAATTACAAGGAGTTTTGAGGTTCTGTTTTGGTGTTTTTTTTTTTTTTTTCTTACAACTGTCACTGAGGAGTTGTTAACTCTTTCAGCTGATTTTCTGTACTAAAGATTCTTCTTCATACATTTGTATGCTATTGAAGGTTGCATGTCTTTCAGTGGAAAGAGGAAAGGATYTTCAACATTTTAATGTGAGTTTACAACAACATTCACCCCCTTTATTTTTCCATAATTTCAAGGGCAAGCAATATACCACTGGTCCTTTTGGAAGAGGTGAAAATTGGTCACTGAATGAAAATCCTGCAGAATTGAGCAGAAATGGTTTTCTTGGGGTTTTGCAAAAGTGTATGAAAGAAAAATACCCTTCAAACACCTAGAGAACAGAATATTACCTAATGGCTACATGCATTTTTTGAATATTCTAGTAAAAATCTGTGCCATATACAAAAGTGTCTGATTAATTCTTATTTTGTACAAAAAATTCTTCATTTTTAGCATCAGATTCTTTTATGAGGTAGATTTTACTTACATAATCTGAGCAGTATATAGYGTAAATCAACAAAACACAAAAGTACTGCTTAGCCAAATAAAGGTATATGTCAACAGCAGAGACATCTGCC
This sequence comes from Malurus melanocephalus, assembly GCF_030028575.1. Taxonomy (NCBI): domain Eukaryota; kingdom Metazoa; phylum Chordata; class Aves; order Passeriformes; family Maluridae; genus Malurus; species Malurus melanocephalus. The sequence goes on from NW_026623336.1 coordinate 2,283,091, forward strand.
CTGAAGAAATGCAGAGAGAATTTTTGCTTGGATAGAAGTGCACGGACTGTCCTTCAACATCACTAAATGTTGCCAGACTTGCAGTTTAAAAAGAAGCCACTATGAAGCATTTCTTGCATGTGGGCAGTGAGAGGACCAGGGAAATGTCTTTAATACCACATCAGACTTATCATTTGCAAACTGAGCAATGCCTGCTTGAGTATTTCCTATCAGCTCATGAGCTTTGGAGACACTGAACAGCATAAGCAGATAATTTTCCTCCCTGTTTACCATAAGAGGTTCTGTTACTCCTCTGGAATTCTGCAGGATCTGTTTATAACAAACTGTGCTGCTTCATTTCTGGCTGCAAGAAATACTCATGACAGTCACCCGACCTTATAATACCACGCTTTCAAATACAGCATCCTACAGAAATCCCCTCTTACGTGTTAAAAAAATGTAACTGTTCCTTCAAAACTCTTGGGTTTACTCTTGAAAAATTTAAGGGTCTGGAACTTTCCCAACGCACAAATCAGGCAACTGCCAGTGATYCCAAGAAATGAAAGCAACTATACTGTGGTCTCCTAACATTTGCATATTTATCTTAACAGCTATAGTTCTCCAAATGTTCTATATTTCAGCCAGTGAGCTTGGCCACTGAAAAGGTGGTTTACAGGTGGCAAAACAAGTAACACWTTGGGTCCAACAGGCATATGAAAAAAACACTAAATAATTACTTTTCCCTTCTTCTCTTTCCATCCCCAAATGACCCATTTCATTAAACATTGCAGCATATTACATACAGAGTGTTTTTATTCTGGTGTGTAACGTGCATTCCACCATCATTATCATTATCTCTTTCAGGAGTTTGTGTACATTACAGAATCACARAATCACAGAATAYGCTGAGTTGGAAGGGACCCATCAGRATCATCGAGTCCATTCTAYCCACTAGATATTCCAGTTTGGAATAAATCTGCCTCCAGCCTATGCTTCTCTGTTTAAAGGAGCAAAAAACACCCACAGAAGCAAAATATGCAGATTTGGTCTATCTGTTCTGTCCAAAATATGTTGTTTGTGCTGCAAAACAATTGTACTGTGTGCTGTGGGCTTTGGCCTAAGCCATAGCTACGCACAGAATTGAGGCAGTTAGGCCCCAATTCATAATTTGTTCCTTACTGAGGGAAAGATTTAAGCCACTGAACTCAAAAGGATTAAGCGTGGGCTGAAAATAGAGCTGTTGGTAAAGTACTTTCCTAAAGGAAGCCTTTATACAATCCTCTGCTGTTCTGCTTTTATTCTCCCAACAAACAACTTTATCTCATGGTCATATTCTATCAAAGAATAATACTAATACATTTTTAATGTTCAGATTATCTAAATTCTCTGTGACCCAGTTCAATAGATTCTTTACATGAAACAGGACACTATACTTACAGTTGCTTTTCTTTCAGTTCAGTTTCTCTATTTTTAATCATTCATTAAAATTTAAATGAGAAATCAACAATAATCTCATGCTGAAGGCCTGGCTTGTATGCATGGAAATCAATGGTAAAGTGTTTATTGAATTAAAAGGAACAGTTTCTGGTYCTTTATATGTATTGATCTAGTAAGATAAGGTCTTAACTATTTTCTATTTAGAGAGTTCAGCATATCCTTACAGTATCCCTGGAAGTGATAAAATCAGGCAGCATGGTATGAAATGGCAAAATGCCCATTGGCTTTCAATGAAAAATAAAGTGAGATAAGAATCTTCTGTATATTGTGTGCTTTTGTCCTGAGGCTGAGCCCATGTTACCGAGCAGTGTGGTGCAACACAGCGAAATCTGGAAAGTGAAACAGCTTGTGAAGGTTGTGGGATCCTCCCAAACTGCTTTTCAAAGTTTTTATTTAAATCTGCCTTGCTGTTAATTAATGGATTTAATACATGTCTGTGACGTTTGAACAAGAGACTGATAGTATGCTGAATTAATACTAATTAAAGAGACATTTCATATTAATTATTATAATGTTACACATGTATAATTCTTTGGACATCAACAGTTGACTGAGTCTAGGACTAAGTGTGGSTCAAGCTGTACCTATGTTACTTCTGAGGAGGAATTTAGAAAGTCAGGGGGTCCATTCTGGACCTCATGACTCAAGAAGAAATTCTTCCTCACCTGCTTGCACTTCTCATCTCTGTATAAATTACTCTAGCTTGCTTCTAGAAAAAAAAAATTGTATGTTTAATCCATGCAGCAAATAATAGAGTGAACCTCGCCATCAATCTTTGTTAAGTCACACTTTTACAACATCGTATTAAAACTACCTCTGACACTTATTCTTGAAGTGATCTAAATCAGTCTTTTTGACAAATTGGTCGAGTTGGCAGGATTTGTGACAGTCACGGTGTTTTTTTTCTCAACAAATGTTTGGGTAATTGGAGTCACCCATGAGGATCAGTTTCTCCTTGCYTGGGACTTCCTTGAGCAGCTGAAGCAAGGTTTTGCAAGTCTCGTATTCCTTGTCTATATTTATTTCATTCAATAGCAGAACTTACAACTTGTAAAGAGTCAGAAGAGCTGAAGGGGGTGGGGGAAACAGAGATACAATTCCTGTCATCATTCCTCTCTTATTTTTATTGGTCACAGAACTGTTGGAAGACATGCTTAAACAAGAAAGTTGCCTTGTGGGACATGCCATCTCAGCAGAAGAAGGCATGTGCCCAAAATAGCTTGAAATTTATCTGAAAACAGGATGCAAGAAGAAAGAAATAGTAAGTTTTGATGGTGAGTCTTAAAAGTATGCCTGAAGTCCTAGTAGAATTAACAGCATTACTCATTCATTTGGACTACAGTATGGATTAATGTCTTTGTGTGGAAGAGATCTCAGGGGGTATTGCAAAATCACAGAATATCCTGAGTTGGAAGGGACTCACAAGGGTCATCACAGTCAAACTCTGCACAGGACACCCAAAGAATGACACAGTGTGACTGAGACCATTGTCCAAACTCTTCATGAACACTGTCAGGCTTGGTGCTGTGATGGGGGAAGGAAATAAAACACTTCAGAGTAACAACACTGTAAGGCAGTTTGACTCCAGACAAGTTGATATCTTGTGGTGGAGGATGATATGGGGCCATCTGGCCTGATTCTGTGCCTGAAGGCACATTTGGCTCAGAACAGCAAATCCTAAATGAACCATCTCTCCTGGAGCCCAGGAGTTCTTGGAGAAGGGTTGGTATTTCCACAAGATATATTGCACTGCTTCATTAGGATAGTGTTCCACACCACTGAGAACTCAGGTACTGCTGAGCTGTGCACGTGAACTCTTTGGCTGGCTCAGAATATCTCACAGCTATTCTGTTCTCTGATATTGCTTTTCTTTTCTTTTCTCCTTAAACATTATTCAAAGACTTTGAGGGTTTTCATTGTTTTTAAACACTTGACAAGATCTGACTCCTCCAATWATTGCATATATTTTTCATTGGGTGATAGAAATTTCTGGCAAGCCATGTATTATTGCCTCTAGCCTTCTTTTTTTCTATTTTTTCTGACAAAAGGAAACTCAACTAGGTATCAGTATCTGTGCATCAACTACAAAAGTCAATCAAATAGTTTTTTCTGCTAATATAAAATGGTGTTGTATGATTCATTCCCCAAATCCTTTAAGTCCTCTATTTGGTACCAAATATTGAGGGACTTTCTTTTTTTTTTTTTATTTTCTACAAACCAATGTATTTTCCCAGAATCATGAGGAAATCAAGATTTGTCTGTGCAGACCAAATATTTGTGAAGAGAGGAGATAAAATTTAACAAATGGCAGATTGGTAGCAAGTACGGACTAATGATGCACTTGACTAAAGTTTCTTTTTTTTTTTTTTCAATTGGTTAGAAGTAAGTAGTTGATTATATTTAATCGACCATGTTAATTACTGCATCTCTGAAATTTATTGAACAATTAAAATAAAGCACTTGAGGTTTGTAATACCGAAGGGAATGATCCTACAGTGAATGTTACATGAAGGGAAATTAAACAATCTGATACCACTGAGCCTGTCCCACCTGGTAATTCCACAGATCTGTTAGCAGAGCTCGAGTCTAAACTCCATTCTGTGTTTTGTCACTGCATGAACCACCATGTCCAAGGACCTGACCTTTTTATTCCCTTTTTGTTTCTGGCAGAACTCTCACAGCCTGCAATGTGCTTTGGATCAGGTGTCCCAAATCACCCAAATGACTGGCTTTTTGGCCTAAAATAATGRAAGTCTACCAAACTGATTTGTCACCTTTGCCTGATGTTCACACATACTAATGAGTTCTGAAAATGTTAATTTGCTTTGTGCCCAGATCAAATACACTACTCTGTCAGAATAAAATAAGTTCAGAGCCAACAAATTTGCATGAGTATAGTTTATTCTGAAAACATTTACATGTCATTAATACATTAACATAATACAATGTTCAGAGCATATTTAACTGTGACTGTGATGCTCCTGATTAGGAAGAGTGGGGAGCAGTAAGATCACAGCTTTTCTGTGTTATGGGGTTTTTTTAGCTATCCCTGGATTAATTTATATCAAGGGAGATGACAACTTTAGCTGAAGTGAAAGCTGGRGATTACAATGCTTTAAGCCATTATTTTCCTGTGGGATCATCTATTCTTACTGGTGACTGATATTTTTGAGTTACTGGACACATGGGGCTGGATTGAGCTGTCCAAACACAGGTGCCACTKTAACTTCTCTGCCTCTTGCCTGGCCTCTGTCTCTTGTTTGAGAAAAGGATGTTTATGCCTAACAACACATCCACATAAACAGTTGGGTACACCAAAGAACTTCAAATATCATTGCCTGTGATTGGCAACAGAGGAGAGTCCTGGGTCTTCCCTGTCTACAATGGAAGGATGAGCACCTTGTTCATGTGTAGATGGCAATGATCTCACACCAGAATTAAGGTCTTAATCTGGAGCTGAATCCTACCCATGGTTATTATATAGGAATCCCCTGAAGATTCCTCACCTTCCTGTTGAAGGTYAAACCTGAAAGTCTCAAACAATCAGGGCAAGTAAAATCTTCCTTTTGCAGAGATCTTCTGGCAGATTTCTGGGGAATATTCTCAGAGTAGAAAATGGGGATTTTTTTTACAGTTTTATGGAGAAAAAGAAGATCTATGCTACTTCTTATCCTAACAGCAGAGAGAATCTGATTGAATGATAAAGTTTCACATTAGTTTTTGCTATGCTTGCTGTGGTGAGGCTTTTTTCTAACACAGTTAAAGTGGGTTTTCAAATCCACTGCAGAGCTCCCACCCCATTCACACAACTAAGACATTTCACTCCACTTTACTTGACTAATTATTGGATTGGAAGAGACATTATACTGATCCTGAAAAACAGATTCTTCTGTCACAGAATYCCAGAATCACAGAGTAGCTGAGGTCAAAGTCCCCCTACCCATACCTCATTCTGGTGAATAACTGTKTTCTTTTTTWCCTCTCAGGAAGCCTTTGACTGACTTGTGGCTGCCTTTCACTGCCATGAATGGTTGTGAGGGCTGAGTAAAAATCCTGGGAAGATCAGACACACTTGGCAGTGAAGGCATRGCTGTACAGGCTGCCCTGAACTCCCGCAGGAGCCTGGTCCATAAATTAAAGCTTTTTAATACAAAGCCTGAGTCTTAAGCAATTCAAGCTCAGTGGGAGCAGTGGCCACTAAAGGATCCCTGCAGCTCCCACTTTTCATATCAGGGAGGGGAYGGAAGTGACCCAGAGCAGCTCAACCTCAGTTTGCTTTCCAGTTTTCAAACTGAGCCAAGCCTAGGGTCTGACTGGCAAATCAAACCAGTTCTGTGCACCAGAGGAATGGTCCTGTGGGATTCCAGGGACCAAAATCAACKAGAGGAGGAATTTAGCAAAGTGGCTTTGCTGGCAATCAAAACTCTTTGCCTCCGTTGTTTGGCAAACTCCATGAACACAGAATTCAGGTGGGAGGTAATTTTTCATCTCCAGCCTTAAGTCAGTCAGAGGAGCTGGCATTTTAAAGCGCAGCCTTTCTGGAGGGCAACGAGCAATTGTGTTTCTCTTGGCTGAGCAAGGCTTTGAAYAGCAAGGGGCTGCCTGGCAGCTCGATTTCGAGCCGGCTGTGTGACATCAGSCAGGGTTGGGTGACATCAGCCCGCAGCTGCCAGCGCCAGCTCATCGCAGCCACACGATGATCATCACCCTTTTGGATTCACAAAATGCAAACAGCCCATTCAYGCTCAGCTGCTGCTTTCTTCTCCAGCAAACAAAAAGGCTCTTTGATACTGTGATGGCGCAGGGAATATCATCAGACCGCAAAAAATAAATGAAAAAAAAAAAATTAAAAAGAGAACATTTAGCTCCATCATGGTTTTCGAACAACAGTGGGGAAAATTGCTCCCCYTAAGGTGCAAATAAAAATGTGTCTCCAAAGACACGATGAGGGAGCTCATCTTAGCACTACTGACTGCCAAAAAGAGCTTCATGGGATCTCGTACACATTGCAAATCAGGTGGCAGAGGGCACATGGAGAAGGAAAGAGGGAAGAGGATCAGTACACTGTGTTTTGAGCTGTCTGCCCTCCAAATGTAGCAGAGCAATCAGAGCTGAGGCTCAAACAGCAGCAAACCAGAGTTTGTGGTTAGTACTAATGCTGGGGCTGAGTTAAAACCTGCCCAAACCCATAGAGGTGTTCATGCTCATGACTATGAAAAGTTAATTTGTATTACAAACAGATTTTGTGGCAATGGAACCTGAATATGTTGCTAATTAATTAATTAATTTATTTGTTTATTTGTATTGCATAGCACTGGAATAGTTTGTTCCAGAATAAGTACAGCTGAAGATATAAATTAAGGTAATAGATCACTCTAACCTGATGATCCATAAGRTCCCTTYCAACCCAAACCACTATGGTTCTATGATTTTTTTCCCCTTAAAGTAAAACTCTGGAGGTGTGTGTTCTTCATTGGAGGGCACCACTGATATCAGGAGCTCTATTGATTTTTTTTTTTCACAGAACTCTTACTCAGCATCATTAAAGCCAATGTATAAATTCTCCATAAAAAAATTGTGATATCTGGAATGCTATTTTTAACTTTCCGGTTACAGTATATATATATATATATATATATATATATATATATATATATATATGTACATATTTGGCAGGGGACCTTTCCACTTTATTTTTGTTGCAATTTTACCTCTATATGTTTGAATCAAAGAAAGCCAGACTACATATCAAATTGATTTCAACCATCCTAATCTGTCCATTCTGCTTTTCCTTATTTATCTATTTGAATTATTGGGGTTTTTTTAAACTTCCTAATTAAACATGCAATCTTTTTCTCAGTTATGTTAGGTTTTTTGTTTGTTTTCAATTTTTGCTTTACCCTAACTTTTTTTTTTGCTTTTTTCTTTTCCTTTTTTTTTTTCTTTTTTTTTCTGAATCTCTGAACAAGACTCTCATGTTCATTCAATTTGAGATCTGTGGGTTTTTAACTAAGAGCTCAAGACATTTCAACATCAGGTCCATGAGACTTATGTAAATGGAAAAGACTAAAAATGTTTCTCCCATGATAACATAGCAAAACATTAAACATTAATTCCTGAACACCTTGGAACAACAATGACATTTGTTCTTAAGGGTGGTCAATCAGTCTATAAAGCACCAGCAGTTTGACTTCATTTTTAAAAGCTCCAAAAGATAAAAAAAATAAAAGGAGAAAACTGTGATATCCAAAATGTTATATCTTAAATTTATTAGTTACTTGCATACTTATATCACATTATTCAATTCCATATAGAAATACAAGATTTATTGGAAGGTGTTCACAGTAACTCATCTTCTATAGCTCTTTAGTTCAATGTGTTGATAAACAGAACACCCTAAACATCTTACAGCGGTACAAGTTTTTAAATAAGTGTTTTTTTTTTTTTTTACATATTTAATTTGGCTTGCAGAGCTGCCAGGAGCAGGAAAGGCTTCCTCTGTACAAGGTTGCTCAGAGCCCCATCCAGCCTGGCCTTGAACACTTCCAGGGATGGGACATCCACAGCTTCTGTGGGCAAACTGTGCCAGAACCTCATCGCTCCCAAAGTGAAGAATTTTCTTCTTAATATCGAATCTACACCTACTGCCTTTCTGCCCTTGTAAATAGTCCCTCTCCATCTTTCCTGTCAGTTCCCTTCAGGTACTGGAAGGCCACAATTAGGTCTCTCCAAAGCTTTGTCATTTCCAGGATGAACAATTCCAATCCTCTCAACCTTTCCTCAAAGAAGAGGTGCTCCATCCCTCTGACCAACTTCTTGACCCAATTCATCGTGCTAATGCAGGAAAAGGGGTGACATGGATAAATTCACTGCATTAGCCATTAAGGCATCATTCTTTTGACCAAACACCTCGTCCCTTTTAAAAATAATTTATGCCTGACCTATCTCTATTTCATATAATATCATAAGTAGTCATTTCATAATGGCCTCATTAGTCTGTAAAGGATGCTGAAAGGA
>NW_026623336.1:2291813-2301914 GCF_030028575.1 Malurus melanocephalus
AAAAAAAAAAAATCAGAGAGGAAAAATATAGTGATTTTTGAATGGCAAGATGCTGAAGAAAAATAATGTGATTTTGTGGTAGGGAAAGTAAACAATAGTGAAATGAAAGATGGATTGTCTTAAGAATGATTATAAGGAATTAGAGACAAAGAAYGAAGGAAAAAGAAGGCATATTAAAAAACTGCCATCAGCCAATATAATGGGAACATAATTCACTTTTACAGTTGTGGAAAAGTGGGGTTCTTTAAGAATGTTTAAATGACAATTCGTGGAATGACTAAAACCCTTTTAGACAAATGGAGTTTAAAAAAAAAAAAAAAATGGAATACTGGATTAAAAGGAGAATGACATGTTCTATTTATTCCTTTCAAAAGCCTATAGAATGAATCAGCAACTTAAAATGTCCAAAATAGAGAGCTGAGAATTGAAATGAGAGGCCACTTTTTTTCAAGGTTGAGATTATTCCAGAAATTGTGTAGAAGAACATTTTAAAATGTAACGTTGATTGACTTGYATGACCAATCAAATGTCCATGATTACTAATGTGATAAATTTACCTGATATTTATTAGATGGTAAGGTATTTATATTTTTTTAGTGCATTTCACTTTTATGATAAGAAGAGAGCATTGGGCTCTACACTAAGCAGCTACCAAATAAGGTGCTGAATTGAAGTGGAATATGTGATTTAATTTCTCAGTGTGAGGCTTTGACTTGAATGGTGTTTAGCCATGTCTTAATGGAGAGTTCAGAGGCTTCAATTTCTGCCCTAATTCTCTTCCCTCTTTTTGCACTATGCTTTGTGGAACATGGGCTCCCTGTTGCTATGCAAAACATCTTGGCACTTAGCTACTGTTTTCCTGAATACTTCTGGTTTCAAATAGTTAATCATAGTAAAATGATATCTGAAAAGTTAATGAGGAAGAAAGGCTGAATCATGCAGGTAGATAGCAAACTGTCTTTTGAATTAAAATTGTTAAAAGATGTCGAACACAAATAAAAAAAAAAAAGCAAACAAAAACAGAATGGAAAATCGCTGCAAATGTCCTTTAAATGTGCCATGAAATATACAGCTCTCAAAGAGAAAATGAAGAGAATGCCATCTCAGTGTGCTGTGGGAGGGCAGCATAGCTCTTAGGAGGTGGCATTGCTGTGAAAGGCACTTGGTTTACCTCACCCAGAGCATTTTCTGCAGCTTTGCTGCAATACCTCAGCAAGAACATAATCACCCTTGAGCGAGGAAGGAGCAGAGGAGCAAGAATAATATCCTTGGAGATGTGTCATAGAGAAAGGGTAAAGGAGTTTGGTTTAGTGCAATATAAGAAGAGACTTCTTAACAAATTAATTGAAGTTTCTGGGGCTATTAACAAGCTACCAGGCATGATTTGAGAACAGAAAAATCACAGAAAAATAAAGCTCCTTAGAAAGGCTGAATATAATGTTTAGCCTGTTAAAAAACACAACACGCAACAGACCAGATGCTCATCTGGGGAAGCTTGAGGTCAGGCTATGAATTGCATCAAATTACACTAATTTACACCTGCTGAGGATCTTTCTTGAAATTAATTTGCCCTCAGAACATTCTTGTTCATATAAAACCTTTTCATTTAGGTAAGTAGAATAGCTTACTAAAACGGATAAATAATTCCTTCAAAGTGACACACTGAGCGAGGTATCAAGAGACATTTTCTTTTGTTTTGCKTTATTTCTCCCTTGGTGTCATGTTTCCTTTTCTGCTGCTTTCATTCAAAGTCTGCTAAGCAGTACAATYGGGAGAGATCAGAATAGGGCTCTTTGATCAATCAGGTTTTAGTCACAAGTTGTGGGAAGACTTTTTTTCCTCTCCATGAAACAGTTCAAGCATTCTGGGATCTTCTCAATGTCAAGTTTAATTTMGTTTACTTCTTTATCGTAGTGAAGTATATGCATGGGGAAAAATATTTACTTTGGAAAGATGTTGCCCTCAGATCACATTTTAAACTGCATACTTGACATATTTTCAAAACTTAAGGTTAATCTGGGCTGACATACACTTGCTTACAAAATAAGGCCTCTATATTTTYATTATAATGTGTTTGGTAGTGGTTAAGCTTGATGGGAAGATTCTCTATCATGTATAATCTGGAAAAGTTACTAYATGATAATGATTCCATTCTTTTTCAGGAAATGTCCTTGGAGAGTCCTGGACCTAGACCAACTCTCAGGTATTTTTTCAGTCTTGAACTGAATGGCAGTCAAGAAAGTAGAAAATTGTGGAAAATGAACAAAATGCCATGGAAACAACTCATGATTATGCTAAAAGTAAACAATGACAATAAACACTAAAAACTCTCAAGAAAATGAAAAGTCATTCTGCGAGCTGAGTCATTTCAAATCAYCTTGTGTGAATAAGTTAATTGTGTAGCTAGATTCTTCTAGTCAGCTCTGTCTATCAACTCTCAACAAATTCTGGTAGAAATGAGTCCAAGGCAGTCTACGTTTCAATGCAAGACTCTTTCCTATGAAACCATCTCTGCATATTGTGAAGAGYGGACACTGTCATGGCCTGTACCCATCAGTGTTGGAGAGGAGAGGATGAGATTAAGGGACCTCATTGCAGTAACAACTTACTCATGACGGGCAGAGGAAGGGCAGACACTGATCTCTTCTCAGTGGTTACCAGTCACAGGAGCTGAGGGAATGGTCTGAAGTTGTGCCAGAAAAGGTTTAGGTTGGATATTAAGAAAAGGTTCTTTCACCCAGRGGATGACTGGACACTGTCACAGGTGGCCCAAGGCAGTGGTCACAGCACCAAMCCTGAGAGAACTCAWGGAGAATTTGGACAAYGCTGTCAGGCACATGATGGSATTCTTGGGATGTCCTGCACAGGCCCAGGAATTGGACTTGGAGATCCTTCAAGTATCCCTTCTGACTCAGGATATTCTGATTCTGTAAATCCATCTGAAGCTTCACTCGTAGCACAGGGAATAGGAAGATGCAGAGTTGTGTTTACAGTCAAATCCACGCTCTCTCACCTGGAGTTTAAATTGGGGGCTGAATCCATGCTGTCGTGAAAGTGGGAGGGAAAAATACCCTCATCTTTTGCCTCAGTTAAATATATTCCTAATATCTTTCTTTTTTTTTTTTTTCAGTGAAGCAAATGCATTTGGATTTACATTCTATTTGGCATGAGAAAGGGAGGAAGAGCTTGATGGTCAAAATAAACACTCCTACCTTTTTTCTCATTGACGTGGAATTGCAGTTCACTTTTGACTTAAATAGGATTATATGATTTACCTTTCTCTTACATCCTTTTCTCCTTATCAGTGGGACAATCACAAGCAGCTGTTTATTTCAAAACAGGCTAGAGAAAAACAAACAAACAAAAAAACAAAAGACAAAGCTGAATCACAGATGAACACATCCACAACCTGCACATTTGTATATAATTTGAAATGTTTCCTATCCTAAAAAATGAAACCAGTGATGCAGATGGAAAACAAATGAATCCACTGGGCTTGAATACTCACAGGAAACAATGAGGAAGACTAAATTTTTCTTTTTTCTCTAAATAAGCACTGCTACACAGACCAGCGATGCATTGCTAACCATATTTACAGAGCTGATCCACTCAAAGTACATCCTGTTGGGAAGCAGAGCATGTGGAATATGACCATTTGCTTTTTGCAATTCAAAGAAAAGCAGCAACAGGTTGTGAGAGACATAAATCAAACTGGGAGAACTCTATTAGTAGTGGTGGAAAAATGAAGACAGCTTTTAAATGTGTACCAACCAAGGAAAATAATTACTTGGAGTTAATTGACTCCAGTTGAACACCTGGGGCATATGATCAGTTCAAAACATTCATTTAATTTTTTTTAAGTTCCCCTCAGTTTCTTCCTTCCTTGTATAGACAAATGAAGAAGAAAACACAATTATACCTATGTTCTTTATATTAGACATTCATATAAAATTATTCCATTCTAGTCTTCATAAATTGTGTTAGAGTTGGGGTGTCAAATTTGATATAATGAACATTTCTTGATCTTCTGAAAGCTTTGTATGTTTGTTGTGGTTTTTTGTCCTCTTTTATTTTGTTTTAGCTATGTCTTCTGAAATACATTTCAAACAAAAATCCATATACATGTTGTCATTTTTCTAGAATGTTCTTCTAAAAGGTACTTCTAACTATTCTTTTTGACTGGATGTTATGATGATGGGAAGAAGATATTTTTCACACCAAACTGAAGCTAAGACATAATGCTCAAAGCAGCTAAGGCACTGAGGAAGTTATAGAAAAGGATAGAATCTGGCAGAAATAGCAGCAGAACATTCTCACATGTAGCTCAGATGTGCACAGGCAGCTTGTGCTTACATATCTATTTTGACCATTCTTATGGCAGGTGATTTCAGACAAGTGCCTTTATGTGTAAACCAGAAAAACTGATTTGGAGCCAGCACATAAAACTGCAGAAATCTTTCAGCCCATTCAAACCAGATTTTGGTGTCAGGCCCATTTCTGTCACCTGGAAGGAAAAGCAGCTGAAAAATTTAGAAAATATATTTGAATGTGTCCTAATCTAGTTCCTTTCACAGTCACATTCCTTTTCCCTTATTTTCTCAACTGATCTTCATGCTGACCTTTATCTGTATTGTTCCACTGTGCTATATCCAAAATGGACAATAATTATGGAACAGAGAGTTTTCAAATCCACCGTGGGGACCTCTGAGCTAACTTTGCACTTAAGGTCAGTAATGCAGTGCTTAACTTCAGTGGTTTGTCAGAGGACAACATCTGCAGCCTGGTGTTATCACCTATCTGGACTTTTAAGAATATAATCTATAAATACATGATGCTGACCCTGGAAATCATCTAAGATAAGTAATTGCAGATATTATCATCTGGGTGGTGCTTCTTGGATATTTTGGTGCGTATTTCCCATCACAATTTGCCATCCTGTTGAAGCAGGTAGTCCAACCAGGACACTTTTTGATCAAGATAGAGTTGTGGGTCTTTCTTTTTCACATGGTAGCCAGTAATTAAAAATACTCATTTGGAATAAATGAAACCCTGATTCAACTCTTCCCTCTGATTTAAGTCAAGGGTGTTGCATCCCAGTCTCCAGCATCCCAGCTGAACACACAGCTCTGTGACTATGCTCAGGTTTTGCTTTCAGAATATGTAGCCATGTTTAAGGAGTGAAGCATAAATTTGGCTACGTGCAAAACAAAAGGAGACCGTGTCTCCTATTTAATGGCATTGAAACCCATAAAGAAAAGACAAATATAATCCTGAGCTTAGGCCGAAAGTATTTGCACTCAAATAGCCTATGAAAAGTCACTTGAGACCAGACATAGTCATTCAGATATCAGACTGTCCAATCATTTTTTTTTTGCTGAAGCTGTTTCTGTTTTTCTAAGTTAATAAATATTCATCAGCTGAGACTGTAGGAAACCATAACAGTAACCATTTAGCACGGAACACTGGCTCTCTGTTCTTAAATTTGTGAGAGGCTGAAGATTATTATTTGTTGATTTATTTATTCACCTATGTATTTTCACAAGGTAGAGTGCTTTTAAGAGGAGACAAATGGGAACAGTGCACCCTCTAATACCTCATACTCTAAATATTCATGCATTGACTTAATGTGCTAACTCTGGTGCCTCAGTGTGGGCTTCTCACGGGGTCACAGCCTCCTTTGGCATCTCCTTGCTCTGGCTGGGATCCTGCAGGGCTGCAGGTGGATCTCTGCTCACCCACGGACCCCCATGGGCTGCAGGTCACAGCTGCTTGACCATGGGCTGCACCAGGGGCTGCAGAGAAATGTCAAACTCTGGCAGCTGGAGCAGCTCCTTCTCTCCTTCTGCACCAACCTTGGTGTCTGCAGGGCTGTTTCTCTCACATATTCTCACTCCTTCCCTGCCTGTTGTGCAGCTCTTTTTCCCCTTCTCACATACATTATCCCAGAGGCTCTACCAGAGTCGCCAATGGCCACAGGCCTTGGTCAGTGGTGGGTCTGTCTCAAAGTCACCAGGGATTGGCTCTGATGGACAGAATGGAAACTCCTGGCAGCTTCTCACAGAAGCTCCCCCTGCAGTGGCCCCACTACCAAAACCTTCCCATGCAAACCCAATACACTACTTGACTAAAAGGCAGAAAGTAATTTTCTTATCCAGGTATCTTCTGACAGATAGTCTGTCGTCTTTCCCATTTTTTTTTTTTTTTTAGAAAAGTATTTAGATATTCAATTTCAGGAGAAGGATCAGCCTATGGATCTTGAGAGAGCTAAACTATCTGGAAATTAAAATCCTTCTTACCTTTGAAAGAATGACTGAAATATCTCTCTGCTGAAAAGCATGAGTTGGATTCATACATTTTCTCTGTCACTCTATAAAACTATAAAACTGCTTCAGTAGGGATCGCTAATTTTCCTTCCCAAGAAAATGCTTTAATCCCGACAAGGGCAACATGAAGTTTCCCCAGTTTCTTTTCTTTTTCTTTGAATTGTGCAAGGAATGTGTATAGAATTCAACAGGAAATGTGTACGTTGAAGGAGGGGAGCAATGAATGCTGATATTCTAATAATTATATATTTTTATATTATATAATATATATATAGTATATATGTTATATATATTATATATAATTATATAATTATATATATAATAATATAATAGTTATTATGTATCTTTTACAAGATATGGACATTTGCAGGAATTTTCAAACTCTAGAAAGGTATCAAAGTGTTTTATTGGCTCAGGTGGGTTTTTAATTTCACCACAGATGTTTCAGAATTGAAAACATCTAAGAAGCATTTTGCCAAGCTGACATCCAACAAAAATCAATGAGTTCATGGGTGATCTCACACAAGAATCACATAAAATCAATTTTTCATCTTTCATATTTTCAGGACATTCATTAAGCAATTCTAGGCATATTGAAAACATATTGATCTTTACTAAATGTGTAAACAAATCCTTTGAATGTTGCTGTTTTAAGCAGGCAGGAGCTCTATAAATAGCTTCGAGAAAACAGAAAATAATACACAATTTTAGCATGCAGACAATACCAGACAATACCAGATTCACCTCACAGAACACATTTCTCTGTCACAAGGGCACATTGATGGCTCAAGGTGCCCAAGGACCCCCATATCCTTTTCTGAAAAGGTGGAACATGCAGTCACTCAGCTTCAGAAATCAGAGGTAGTTGAATATGATATTTTCAGCATTATTTTCTAGTGGATCTTCACAACACCGTCTGTTGTAAGCTTGCACAGGCATTAAGGTTGACATCTCCAGGTTTTTTGACTATACTGCATGATTTCTGCATCAATTCCTTTGATTACTGCTTGTAGAATGTCATTCCCAGTCTATCAAGAAGCTTCAAATGATAAAGAATATACCAAATCTGCAGCAAATTGTTGTATTTACTTACAGACTTCAATATTAACACTTCTTCATTTTACAAAACTTGCTCTTTAGTTTTTATTATTCATAGGAAACATGCAAGAGGACTATAAGCATGATGCAAAAATAAAATATGAAATAAAATATGAATTTGTTTCTCGTGGTTTGTTTAATTTTTTTTAAATCCTCTGAATAATAATAATAATAATAACAGTAATAATAATAATAACAATAACAATAATAGTAATAATAGACTGGAACATATTTCTAAGCAATCAGTAATTGAATGACCAGTCCTTATCATTTAACAATGAAAAAGATGGATCATGGAAATGGATCTTGAAATATTTTGCAGTGGAGCCTAAAATTATTTAATCCATGTAAAAGTGGCAAGATAGACAGCAGAGAACGCAAATACTATGTTGATACCTAGCAAAAGATGAAAACTGATGAAACCCAAGCACTCCTGTTTCCATTCTTTCCCTAACATGCAAAAAGAGAGAGAACTATTTTCAATATCTTCATAAAATCATAGAAAATATTATTCTGGGTAGTACTGAAAAACACCTGGAGGACAAAGCGGTCATCAGTCACAGCCAACACAGCTTAATTGAGGGGAAAATCCTGCTTGTCAAACGCATTCCTTTTACAAAGGGGTAACCCACAGAGTTATGTAGGAAAGCCAGTAGATTAAATATTTTTGGACTTCAACACATATCCTTACTGACAAAGCACTCTCTGGTTAGTGTGTTATGGGATGGGTGAGCAGTGGCTCACAGGTTGGGCACAAAGGGTTACAGTGGGTGAGGTGACATCCGACCTGTCACCAGTGGGGTCCCACAGGGCTCCACCTTCAGCCCTGTGCTCTTCAGATCATTCTTAATGATTCCAAAGAATATTGTTTGCCCATGACACCAAATTGGGAGGAGCTGTCGACTTCCTTGAAGGCAGGAAGGCTCTGCAGGAAGATCTCGACTTTTCCTCAATATATGAACTTACTTAAGATATGAACTTTACCAAGGCAAGTGCCAGACTTTGCACCTGGGATGGGGCAACCCTGTGTGTACACACAGACTGGGGAATGAGAGGCTGGAGAACAGCTGTGGAAAGGGATCTGGGGGTCCTGGTCAGTGGAAAGTTGAATATGGGTCAGCAGTGCCCTGGCAGCCAGGAGGGACAGCCCTGTCCTGGGGACATCAGGAACAGCATCACGGGGGGGCAAGGGAGGGGATTGTCCTGCTCTGCTCTGAGCTGGCGTGACCTCATCTTGAATATTGTGTGTGATTTTGGGTACCACAATATAAAAAGGCATTGAGACATTGGAGAACATCCAAAGGAGAGAAATAAGGATGGTGCAAGGTCTGGGAAGGAAAGCTCATGAGGAGCATCTGAGGGCACTGGGTCTGGTCAGACTGGAGGAGACTGAGGGGAGACATCACCGTGGTCTGCAACATCCTTGTGAGGAGCAGCAGAGACACTGATCTTTTCACTCTTGTGATCAGTGACAGAACTCAAGGAAATGGCCTGAAGCTGAGCCAGGAGAAGTTTAGGTTGGATATCAGGAAAATATTTTCAACCCAGAAGGTGTTCAGGCACTGGAACAGACTTCCCAGGTCAGTGGTCACAGCACCAAGGCTGACAGAGGTCAAGAAGTGTTTGGACAATGCTCTCAGGCACATGGAGGGATTCTTAGGATGTCCTGCACAGGGCCAGGGGTGGGATTTGAAGATCCTGGTGGGTCCCTTCCAACTCAGCACATTCCATGATTCTATGACAGAAAATTCAAATTACATTTCCCTATGCCATCTTTCTCTTTCATACTAGCTTTGGATGTCTATAAAAGCTATAATTTTCAACTATAGAAGAGTTCCTAGAGAGCTAATGGTGCTCAACACCTGCTTCTTCTCAAATGCTTAATTTTTTATTTTGACAAAGGTTATTTTCTACCATGGAGTACCTTTACCTTCTTCTGTAGTATCAATTTATCTTTCCCCTGTTTATAGAGAGGTACCGCAATTGAGAAGATGAGAAAACGGGGGGAGTTTTCTGTGATTTTGGTGCCAACAGTAGATATTTTGTACAGACCATACTGATGGGACCTGCTGATTTTTTTGCCTGACCACATTAAGGGTTGCCCAGTGTTTTGTAGACCTCACCTCTGAGAGCTTTTCACTCCCATGACCTCCAACGCACACACCGTAGCAACTGCCTTAATAAGTTGATATTTCACAAAAGACACTTACGTAGAGAAAAACTCCTGCACATTACTCACAAAGCTCTTTCTTCAATCATTCTTACAGCCCCCGCCTCAATATGGAAGGGAACAATCATACAAAGTAAAGAGCAAGGGATTTCTGATAAGAATAGCTTTGTACCGGGGCTGATTGACTCCTCGTGACACCTGAAAGCTTCGCGCATCAGGTAATGCCTTTCCTGGAGCCACTGCTGTGTCTGGTTGATAAGGGTACTTGAAATGCTGACAGCTGTGATCTTGTTAAAAAGGGTCAAAAGAAGCAATCTTAGTAACATTTCAATGGTTGGATTATTGCTGCTGAAGAGAGCAGTAAATGTCACTTACAACTAAATTTTCCACTTCATCCGAGGTGCGGATAACTGTTCTTCTGATACCTTTCCCCCAAGGAAAGCTCTGTAGCAGTAGGCAAAGGAAAGTAATTACATATTTAAAGGTACAGCTGTCTTAGATAAATTCAGT